>NW_025777397.1:0-98785 GCF_021130785.1 Homalodisca vitripennis | reverse complement strand
TTGCTTTTTATATTTTCTAAAGTAAGCATAGTATAGAACGAAGAGACCCTGGTGTAAAATTTCCTACTTTCGTTTATCATTTATGGACTCTATATAACTTTCAAGTTGTGAACTTACAATCAACAAAACGATGGAATATTTGAAAAACCCTCATAGAAAATGAAACTAGCAGCTCAAACTCACGCCTAGCTTTATTAGAATTCTTTTGTTCAGATAAATTTGTATATCTGATATCTTGCTTATTGTAATTTGGCCAGAAAATCTTGTAGAAAAAGAAAGGTATAATCAGGTAGATATAACGTAGAATGGCAAAATGGGGCCTCTACATATGCAGGAAGTAGTTGTTTACTTGGAAATATCCCAGTATCCCCTCCCATACTCATCCAAAAGTATTTTTACCACAATCTTCCTTTAACAACTAAAAAAAGGGACGCCTAATGGAGGATACTCAGACGCGGGCCTGAATAATCGTTATGTTTAATGGAAAAACTAATTGTATTTTTATACGCTAGTGCTTAGACTCAAGAGTGTTTTTATTTATAGATAGTATTATTCCCGTTAATGTGGGTTCTACAAAATTTAATCGCTTCTTAAATGGTCTCAAACTGGTTTTCATTTATTTGTAGATGGCTGATACCAGAGGCTTTATAGGCCATTTAATGTAAGATCTATGTTAATCGATGGGTATGTATGATTTTTTTTAAATTTATGTATTACTTATGTAAAAGTATAAGGACGTTATATTATTTTCTAATTTGAATACGAAGTTTTTAGTTTACGGTATGATTCTAAAATTGTAATCCCTCATGGACAACTTATTTAAACACATTTTTATTTCTTATTTGAGTATTGTAATTCTACTTAAGGTGACAATTCTGATGACTAATGATTAGACTATTTATTTGTGTATAATAGGTTTTTCCTGTAAACGGTAATGGCGAGTAAAATTTAGAATTTTCATTTACTTGGCGATTATGAAAGACTAAGTAATAAAGTATACTGTTTGTGATTCAAACTTCTATGGTAACTCTTAACGTTTAGTTCTAAAATATTACGTAAGAAGTCTTGTAAAAGTTTTGTATTTTCTACGCTCAATCAAAAAGCTTGCTATTAAAATAAAATAAGAAAAATAATTAAGAAATTGAATTGGACAGAGAGAATGCAAAACGTTTGGCATTAATTGCTAAATAAAATAGTGTTTTACTTTTGATTAATTTATATCTACTAGCGAATTAAATATTAACAACCCCTGATATTAAAAAAAACAATGATTAAACCAGAGATACAATCACCTAGATTGTTTTTTGTTTCAGCCAGGCTTTTATCTGATGAGCTGCTTCTTCAAATCAAGGCCTGAATGTTTCATAAAACACTAATTCTTTAAGAGATATAATGAAGCAAATGTAAAAGGATCACTAAGATATAGCTGGATTAGTATTTTGTAACTATTAAAAAAAGTTTATACCTATATTTAAGTCTTTTGTATATTGCCTTAACGTCTAAAACAGTCATTATGGATATTTAAAATGTTTATTAATTACCTTAATAATTATTCAACTATAAGTTGTTTGTTTTTTAAACTATTCATTGCCAAGTTAAAATGACATTACACAGAGGTTATTTATTGAAAAATGTTTCTAGAACTCACTCGAAGCTCGTAAATTTCCAATTTCTTTATTATTTTAAACTAACAAACGGCTCGTGAATTTTTGCTAAAAAACAATGGTGTTTTTGTTTTCTTTTTGTTTTTTTTTTTTCAAACCAATAAAACCTAATATACATTTAAAAATTGTTTATTTTTTTATTTTGGCGAATTTAGGAAATTTGAAACAAGCCTTATGACTTTCAAAAAGGGAAATCGAAATTCATAAATTGCAACTTCATATTTGGTTTCTTATGAGTGTTTGAATAGGCGTGTTTGATAAGATTTAGCTGAACATATGGGACTGAAAGTTTTTTGAGAAAGTAATTGACCGCCTTTTTAGTAATCATTATTAAAAAGTTACTGGTGGTTTTTTCATTCTGCCAGAGGTACCTGGTAAAATACTAGATATCTTAGTATTTGAGACTGATTTAACAAACTTCATCCATTACAACAATGACCGCCCGCGCCGTGGGGAAAAGAAAAATGTCCTCTCGGTTTGTTAGACAATTTTAAAAAAAACCCTATTCCATACCAGTTTCATATTAAGAAAGAACCTTTTAAATCCTAATATAAGGCACATAAGGTATCGAAAGAACGACATAGCTTGATAATAGATCCCTCCCCTGTAAAAGAAGATTTATTTTCCTTTTAGTAGTAGAAGAGTTGGAAAGGGTAAGATAACAATTCCAACCACCGGCTGCTTATGTGTGAGCTACATGGATTGTATAGCCTAGTTATTGTGGGACTCCAGGCGCGTTCTCATTGCTTATTTTCATTTTCTGTTTCCTGATATTACCCTTTTTTATTTATATATTGTGGGGGAATGTGGACGACGCATTTTCCAATAAAAGCAAATAAAGAAACAGACACGCTGTCAAATTAATGGATAGTAATATACCCCTACCTGAATTAACCCTGTCAATGGCCACATGATGTGAATAAAAAAACATTTAATTACCTTTATTTTGCTTATTTCGCCACTTTTAATTAAGGAGTTTTGTTACTTGAAATATAAATCCAATTATATGAACTAAGTGCATAACCCCTTTATTATGGAGCGTAAATACATATGTGGGTAACTAATGGATTTATTGTTCAGTCTATTGCAGTTATTTGCAGTCTGTTATTGCAGTTAGTTACTTTTAAATAAAATAAATATTAGCATGAACGTTAATATTTATTACTAAGATAAATGTAGAGGGTTCAATAATTTTTTTTGAAATTGAAATTCTTCTTTTATTTAATAACACGGACACGATAAGACTTGTTTTGATATCGAACTAGTTGTTTGATAATCTAAATATTCGGTAACTATTATAAATGTCTAGCACGATTAAAGAATCATCAATTATAAATTTACAGCTTAACTGGATAATCATAAAGTGCATTTATTTATTATTATATAAATAAATTGTTGTATTCGTTTATTTTTATTTGACCTATTTGATATAACATTATGTTTTATATATTTACGCAAAGCTTAAATATCTTATATTGAAATATTGCTTGGGTTTTTAAAGATATTCAAATTCCTAGTACAGTAGGGGCGCACACTCCGATTATAAATATCATATATTTTACTAATAATTAATCGTTTATATTATATATGTGTGTGCGTGCGTGCGTGCGTGTGTGTGTGTGTGTGTGTTTTATTATAAGTTTTAATATTACAAGTATTTTGCATACTTTAATATTAAAACATATAAAGGAAAATTACAATATTAATTTTGAATCAATCAAGTGTAGTTTTTTAATAATCTTCCTAGGCTAAAAGAAACAATATTTAAAGTGCATGTATTAGTAAAAAGATGAAATCTGTTCAAAAACCTTTTTATTGCAAACCATATTTATCTACATAATACTTTTATAATTTATTAGTTTTAGTCTTCATATTATTATTAGTTTTAAATTTTATCCTAATTACTCGTATTTTATCATATGTTATTTTCCAATTTATACACTTGGGTTTCTTTTAACAAAACAGATGTTTCCTTAAACGGCAAAAGTGCTTTTAATACTAAATTTAAATTTTGAAATAAATAAAAATGTCTTTTATATTATTGCTACAAAAATTGCTCAACAGTTACGAACCATATCAATATTGCCAGCTATATCCAACAGTTTGTAAAATTTCAGTTTGCGAAAATAGTATATTATATAAAGCATGAAAATATGTTACCAAGCAGACAATCTGGGTTTAAAAAAAAACACAGAAATGTACTGCAATGGTAAAATCTATTTAGTGATTTAATAGATTCAAATTATGTGGGACAATGTTGCTGTTTTATGTTACTGAATTATTTCAAAGCGTTCAAATCAAATTATAATAAATTACTGACTGCAAAAATGAATTTTCAAGTGTTTCACAACAATTCATGAGAAGGTCACGTTCTATTTAGATAGTAGTTTACACGTTACAGAGGTGTGAGATGAAACTGCACTAGCAAAATATTATGGATTTCTTCTAGGAAGCTGTCTTTAAAAGTTAGTTACAACTTCACTTAGACTCTGATGGTCTTAACCATGAAGATTGAATTACCAAATGCCCTAAATATCTCTGAAATTAATTTTGAAAAATGCTATACTAGAGTATGATATTTTTAATATTTTCACTAAGAAAGATTTTAATTTTGGTTTTGAAAATGCGAGCGAAGCCGCGGGTAACAGGTATTGTAATGTAATATTAAACATTGTTTCTACTATATATTTAGTACAAAACCTTTTTCTATCACATTTTTTAATGTAATTTGAACTGAAAGAGACAACTTCACTATAAAATAATATTCATAAAATTGTATTTTACTCCGTATATTTAATTAATTTTTACTTAAAGTTAAAAAAATATATATCGAAGCCTCAGATATGAGTTTAAAGAACCAGTTTTGTGAAAGATTGTGCCACAAACTCAGTGAGAGTAAGATTTACGAGGTATTATTTCACTTTGAAGAACAACACGTATTTAATCAACATCTTTGTAACTCTTAAGTCTTTAGACAAAACCTTAATCATTTCTAAATTTCTCATTTTTCACTCCGGTGAACACTCTCTTGGTATACACTGTTAACATAGTTTACATTTCTTTCACGTATGAATCTTTGTTTTGTTAAAACGTTCTTTATTAACATTCTCTTAACTTTAGGTTTCTGATATTCTAACTCAATAACAATTACTTAAATACGTATAATATTTGGTAAGAAAATGAACATAACAATATATAAAATTAACATATTTAGTAGTTAATTTATCTCAATATATAGATTTAAAATTGAATATAGGATGTCGGATTCAATTAGGAACAAACAGCTGTGAACCGTGGATTTTATATTACCCTATATGCAATAAACATATTTAATCGATTTAAGTAGACTATGAATAAATATAACCTTATTGCCTTTGAGTAGTATCTAACGAAAGTCTCACCACAACTTCACAAAACATGATGAAAATGGCTAAGACCACCCCTGTTCAAACGCTTATTATATGTGGTTGATCTGAGTACTATCACAGTATTAACTGTGAGACTGTTATACATAAATTAGAGAGATAGTGAACTTAAAACTTTTTTAGCACAGTAACTTTTTATTCGTACGGGATTATGGCTATATTCTTCATTCTATTGCACTTGAAGTATCATAATCGGAAAGTAATTACCGAAGTAAGTATTGTTAACCTATATATTTAATTATTGTCTTTGTAAAACCCAACTGTTACAGCGTAAAAAGTTTGAGTTCTTTATTGTCGCAAACAGGAAAATTTCTACTTATGGCGTTTGAAAATATACTAGAACAGAAAATATATACAATAGGACGTAGATTGCAAGGGCCGTAAGTAGATGGTTTCTGACTGAACCTTTTAAGTTATATGTTTTCTTTGTCCAAGGCCTGGGGGCAGGAAACAACTGTGCTGTCAGAAACTGAATTGAATAGAACCGGAAATGTATAACCCTCACAATCGCTAAAGAAAGATGAATCAGTGAAATTTTTATTAAAGTTTATATATCCTACCCATGTACACTGAAATAATAAATACAACATATATGCCTCCTCATGGTTGAAGACTAGCACAGAGAACTATAATATTGTCTTAGATTCTTTCACTAAGAATGTTATACCATATTTTGAAAATTGCGTACGAAGCGGCTAGTAACAGCTAGATATATGTAAAAGTATGTTTAAGTTCATATTCAAATTACAGTGGAACAAACAAACCTTACATACCTGTACTTTACAAAACCTAGTTGACTACACAATTTAGTAGTTACAAGGATTCTTTCTTTGTTGTCCATGGTTTTCGTAAGCTTCAAAGAAGGTTTAGTCCTTACTGTCATTAACTGATTATTATTTACTCTGAGATTTTATAAAACATTTCTATCAATCTACTTTAATAAGCATAAACTAATTTTTCACTTGTAGTACACATATCTCGAGATTTCGTTGTAGGTAAGACAATGTAACCTGGTAAAAAAGGGCAAAATGCTAGGAGGTTAGTAAAATAAGACAACATAGTAAAATCATAAATTTAATAAAAATGATATAGCTTGAAAAAGGAAATAGAACAACTCAGTGGATGTTATAACAATGAGGTAAAGTACACCAAACAATATATCACGTATGATGTCTCACTGTAGTTGCAGAGAATGCCAAGTATATATCACATTTAATCATGCAAACATGATGGATATACTCGGAATGAAAATACGTTTTTACTGGTAGACAGAAGAGAAACTCTACCAATCCTGAGCGATAGATTTATTTTTAATCTTTTCCTATTGAATGGCAGGCACTTTCATCGAACTCATATTGTTCTAAGTATACATTTTTTTTTCAAATTTAATGTCAGCAGATAAAACTCGTTCCTAATATATCGTGCGGATAGTTAAGCTTTTCGTATCTTGAGAAATTCCATAGAGAGACATAAAAATTAATTAATTAAAATTATGAATAACTGATTAATAGCTTATAATATGATTGCTCACATTGAGGTTCTTAGAAAGTATGGCAACAGTAAAAATAATTGTAATAAAACAGTATCTTTAGATTATTTTTAGTTTTTTGTATATATGATTTTTAGGCTTACCTAAGTACCTCTACAAAAATGTTATTGTTGTAAACTTGAGAAAATATACTGGTTTTTATTATATTTAAAGTTAAAAGATTTTAATAAGTGACATGTTGAAAATATTAAAAGATAATATCATACTTAATTTTACAGTATGTACCTGTACTTACTTTTGAAAAATTATTTACTAAAACATTTGATCCAGATTTTTTCGCATTTAATTTATAATTTTGTAAGGTAATTCAGACAAGATATGGAAGTAAGTAAGAGAAACCCATACGTTAATAGTAAAATATTCTTTGTTTACGAATCCAGTGAGTTTCTGGTAACAGAGTATAGTTTTTGTTACTAGTCATAAAGTCGTTATTATCTAGAAGTTTCTTTTGTAATATGCTATACATCATACTAACAGTATTTTTTGAGATTATAATTACCATTTCAAGATATATATATATATATATATATATATATATATATATATATATATATATATATATATATATAAGTAGATATGAATATGCCGGTTCTAGACCACTTTTGGGACAGACAGAAAATCAATGTAAAATACTGTCCGTTGAACCATAAACAAATCTAATAAAATCTAACAGGAAAGCACGAATGTTAAATAACCGAATCTTTAGCTGTTTTACTGTTCAATGTTTGCTTCTACATTTATAAGCTGGTTTTAATGAAAAAATCAAAAAAATCTTAATAAAAAATCTTTATTCTACAAAGTTAATTGTAACACAGTCTTTATCTTTTATAGTCTTCTTTCCAGTAACAATCAAGTGTAATTTTTCATTTTTGTTTAATTCTTTAATCTTTTTCTCATCCAAAACAGTCAAAAATCTGTTCGGTAAGTGTACTTTACAATCTTCCAACTCGGCAATTATTGTAAACCCGAATTTATCTTTCATTTTCTCCAAATTCAAGATTCTATGTTTCTTCCTTTCTTCCAATTCATTCAACTTCTTATACTCTTTAAACTTGCATTCACCAATATCATTTAACTCTTTCAAGAACTCCATTTAAATAGAAAAAATTTAAAGACGGAAAAAAATGAAATTTGCTAACAATCACTCGAGAAGTCGGGGAGAATGTGAGGTAAAACCGCATTCTTTTCACGAGGTATCTTCGTTTAATTTCTCCAAATGTACTATAAAATCATCGAGGATTTCTGGTTCAAAAATCATAAACAAATTCTACATCTAGATAATAAAAAAATACAGGTAATATCTTTTCATAATAAACGTGTGTATTTAAACCAACAAACCTAATGTATTCTTTGAAAAGGGAAAATAATTTTGTCAATGGTTCCAAGAGATAAGTAAAAATTTTTATTCTGTTTTCTAAATTCTGTAACAAATTTTGTTTGTTTCTCACCTCCGTATTGTAATTTCATAAGCAGATTATTCAAATGTGTTAGTTTATTTCGAAATTTCTTAGGTTTAGGTCTTTCATACAAAATTAAATTACAATCTCTACAAACGAATCTTTTATCAACAATTTCTCCTCTATTATAACACTTGTAACAGTTGGCATTATACTCTTCCATTTAAACAAAAAGATTTTTTTTATAAATGGAGATTATGGAAACATAAGTCTGCCGAGATATAAATTTTTCAGCGCAAATGTTTGTGTTTATATTTCAACTACCGAGATAAAGAGAAATGATTTTATTTTATTATTCAACTATTTAGGATATTTTGTATATGATTACAAAGATTATTCCGGAAGAAATCGAGATTTTTCATCAGCGAAAGAGTATATTTTTGAAGTTTTAGAAGGAATGAAAGAGAATAATATGAATTTTAGCAAATTATTTTTCTTAAATAAAAAACTTTTCTACTAAATAGTCACCAAACAACATGAACTCTCCAAAATCACTTCAGTTTCGTCTAGCATTTAAAGAACTTACCACAGGAAATAGTTATAAAGACTTCTTTGAATTACCTAAATATGTTAAACAAATGTTGGTATTTTCCTTAAGTGAAAACGAATCCTTAAATGAAAACGAATTCAGAGAACTTTTAAGTACTAAAAAGTGTTCAATGCAATTTATTACAGACAACTTAGATAGTATAAATATGTTAAATGTAATAGGAGATTTTAAATTAAATAATAGAAAAATAAGAAAAATATTCCGATTTTTACAAAATAAACTAAAACACCAACAATCTGACATTTTTCATCGCTTTTATGCTAAATTTCATTGTTTATTTGTTGAAATGTTGAGAAGACAATATCCATACTGGCCAAGGAATATGCATACAGCTAGTTTTTTAACAAGTCTTTGTAAACAACAAGATTTATCAAAGGGAATTTATAAGAGATCACGCTTTTGTTGTAGATTGGGATAAATTATATGGAAAAAACATTTTACGAAACAGATATATTGTGTGTGTGTGATTCTGACGAAGAAAAGAGAAACGTTTGTCATTCAGCAATTCAATACGATATAATGAAAGACATACAAAATGAGTGTTGTTAGTGTGCGTGTTTTTGCGATATCTACTTAACTTCTAAGAAATTGGGAATGGGAGAAGAAGAAAAGGTATCATATATTTTATTTCAATCAACTGTAGATTTGTGACGTCTGCTGTGAGCGTTTGTACCACTAACGCTTGACCTCGAATCTCATTTTATTGAAACATGTGAGAGGCGTTTGTGTCACTAACGCTCGACCTTGCTTTGCACACGCCGTGTGGTGTGTGGTACAAGGACAGTAGTGACACCCAAACAATGACCTTGCTTTTCTCACGCCGTGTGAGAACAATGAAATCACTGTAAAAACACTTAATTCTGTATTACAAATGAACACTTTACATCACTATTTTCACACAATGTTTTATCACAGTTTAGAATGTCTACACAAATTCACAATCTTCTTGTAACGTCTTTCTTCGAGTCCCAAATATAAAAGTAACTTATAAAATATAATAACACTATGAATGGCAACGCCCCAGTGGAACACTTTCACTTCACTTTTAACAAGAACAAACAACAGAACATCACACAATCTTTTACTTCATATAAAGTCTATATCTTCTTTCTTCAACTTGCAAATACATTAGAATCTTCTAATTTGATGATATATTCTTGTTAAACTTTCGTCTTTTTAAAATAGAGGATTGGAAATCAAGCATGACTGACTATACGTGGCCAACGGGCCCATGATGAAAATTTTTTCCGTGCGATAAACGATTATGAATATCGAAGTTTTATCGATAATAAAAAAATCGATGGTTACAATCGATATTAGAACTGTTATAGTTTCCAATGTATATTAAATAAGTGAATATCAATATTTATTTCAAAACCTTGTTGTTAAAAAACCACTCAACCGATTTTAATGAAATTTGGTACACATATAGTAAATACTTAACTCTTTCGACTTAACTTATCCATAAGGGTGAAATCATCCCCTATTTCTTAATATTCAAAGAAAAATAAAAAATTTTATCGGAAAAATCTGAAACTTCAAAAACAAGCGAGTTCAACTTAAAATTTCATGAAAATAACAAAATTTTCAAAATCTACCCCAATCATCCCTTATCTTTAAACTCTTATATCTCGAGAACTATTGGAGCTTTTTTGATGAAATTTGGTATATAGGATCAGTAAATATTAAAGTATTTTTTAAAATCACCACTTCCGGTCCATGACCTTGAAATAGTTTTTTTTTCCTAAAAATCATCCCTATTTTTTCAAAATTTTTTAATGCAATTTAAAATGTATACTTTTATCAATGTCTTTAACAATTCTGTAAAGTTTTTAAAACTATCCGACGAATAACGCGATTATTTTTACTGAATTTCTCTAATATCGTTCTTAATCACATCATAGGCTAAAAATTTCTCAGAAACCACAACCACATAACATGTCGAGTTTGTAACAGCTTTTTGAAAATCCATATTGATAATTATATCGTTCTTTGAACCAGAAATATTTGTCAAACTCTTTGTTGTATCAATGACATAAATAGGTCTATTCGCTAAAAATTCTTTAGGATTGTAATACATTTCCTTATTATTACAGTAAACTTTCTTAAAATCTTGATACATCTGATACATGATTCTGAAAAGACCTCCGGAAATGTTTAAATTTTGTAATTCATCTGGATAATAAGAACCGTTCAATTTTACTCTGATATTTTTTACATTCAAACTATCAAACTTTGAAGGATTTTTTTTCTTGATTATTCTGTCTATCTGTTTGAAAACCTATAATAACGAACTTGGGATTGAAGATATTTCTATAAATGTTTGTAATATCGAACGAATAAGTTTGTTCCGGAAATACCTTTTTGTTCAATACATTGCCAATCTAGAAAATTAAACATAATGTTTTGACTTTTTGTAATTTCATCAATTAATCTAATTTTACTCGTGGTTTTATAATCAATCATTGGAACTCTAATAAAAAAATCTGTAACTGTTATTTTTCCATCAACAGGCATAACATTTCCAGTTGCAGTCTTCAGAATCACATCATCGTCTTCTGCTCTTATAAAACTTAGATAAAATCCTCCTTTATAGATCGGAATAGTAACATTTTCAAAAAATCCTAATCCAAAATGAGATAAATTTCCAGCTGCTTCAAAAACACCAAATTTAAAATCTGATTCAAAGCCATTAGAAGTTTGAGAAATAACATCACTTTTTGAATACGAAATAGTTCCTTTAATTGTGCTTAATTGGCCACAGTTTTCGACTTCTTCTATCAATTTATTGTGTTTTCTTACTTCAATCTTAGAAAATAAAAACGGTATAAAATTATCGATTAATCTAACATTATCAGTTCCAAGATATGCTTGACCATCTTGTTTTGTTAAAGTTCCAGAAATATAAAACTGGAAGTTAGACGAGCAAAAGTTATCTCCAAAATCAATATTAAACTCAGTTATTTTATTCGGTTCATTCAAATGTTGTTTACTAATTGGATAGAAATTTTTAAACTCCGCCCTTTCAATATCACTAGCATATTTTCTGTAGTCCGCCATTTAATAAGAGAAATTTTAAACATCGTGTATCATTTTTTCATCGATCTAATGTACGTTTTTATAAGAAAAGATATAAATTTTAGTAAAATAATTAAAAAGATTAGAGTCATTTTTAATGATCTACTTCGTCATATTCAGGATTCTCTTCCTTAAATTTTGCGATCTCGGTCACATATTTCAATAAAATTTGCACAGGATAGTAACCGCTATCTATAATATTATTCCAATCAACTGTATCTTTATTTTCATCCAAAAACTTTATACTCAAGTGTTGATAGAGACAAAGAACAGACATATGATCTTTTAATTGATAATGTATATTTTCTTGAATGAACTCTGATGATAAAGTTTGATATTTAGCAATGTTATACCAATTCAATTTGTTTACGTATAATCTCATCATATCTTCGGATAATTCATATTTTTGAGAAATGTCATCCCAATGTTCTTTTTTCAAATCTCTTTCGTGTTGCATTATAAAAAGATCGAAAGCACTGTAATGTCCCGCCATCTCTATTTATTAAGAAAAAATTTCAAAATCAAGTTTTTATAAATTGGCTCTTTTTTGCGTTACATTCAGCACATTTTCCAGAAATTCTCTTAACTCCATTGATATTTGCATAGTATTTTATATCGTTTTGTGGCCAGTTTTCTCTTGTGCTACTCCCTCACACAAAAATATTATGAGCGCCATTTATATAAGGAAAATTAGTCATCGTAACCACCTAATCCATTAAATCTGTTATCAATATTTTCAAAAGTTTTATTAACATCTTCTTTAAATTTATTAAAGTTTTCTTCTAGTTTATTTACTTTATCGAGATATAAATCGTTGTATTCAACGAGTTTATGATCAATATTCTCAAAAGTTTTTGTGGCATCTAAACTAAACTTATCAAAAGACTGCTTATTTTTTATAACTTTTTCATTAATTTCGCCAAAGTTTTCTTCTAGTTTAATTAATTTATCATGAAGTAAAGATTGATTAGTAACTACTCTTTTAAAAACTTCACCATTTTTTCTATCGGTTTCATTAAAACCCTCTTGAAAATTTAGCGAAATCTTCCAAAAAGTTTTGTTATTTTTCCATAAAGATCGCCTTTATATAGATTGAAATTTTCCTCAAAATTTGTAAATTTTTCATCACAATTTTCTATAGATCTTTTACTTCTTTCTTCAAGTTTTTCATAGACTTCTGTTGTAAAATCTTTAACATGCTGTTTATGATTCTCATAATTTTGTTTTAGTTCATTAAACATTTTAATAGGATCTTCTAATTGAATCATTACAACAACAACATCAAATGGATTAATTCCTTTACTAACACCGCTAATTCTGTTTCCTTTAAAATCTAAGGCATTTTTAACATTCGGATCATGTAAATCAACGATATCGATGTTTTCTGATAATTTTAGAGGTTTTAAAATTTGTTCTTTAACAACAACATCATGTTTGTCAATACCAGGTCGAACACCGACCATTCTTTTCTTATTAGCCAAACTAACATAATTCTTTTCAACTTTGATCGCTTCAGTAATTTCATCAGCTTTTTCGATGTGAGACATTAAATTGGTAAATAATTTTTTTACACCATCATCAACTTCTTTTTCCAATGTTTTTTATTTTATCAGCAACTTCATTTGAACTCATGAAATTTGCAAGTTTGTTATCATATTCTGCTTTAAAATCTTCAATCTCGACAGCAAACATATCTGAATCTGGAAGGTTTTGTAATACATTTTCTAACTTGTTATCAAACTCATTTATCAAACTATCAAAATTCAAACTATTATCTACATTTTGAATAATTTGTGTTCCAAATACGTCAAAAATATTTTGTGAATCCATATTTATTAAGCAATAATTTGTTAACAACTTCTTTAAAATCTTTACCAGTACTCAGTTCATTCAAAACAAAAAACACATAAATGACCACAAATTGGGGGATCTTTATAGTCTTGAATCTGAGAATCATTGTAGTAGACGCTTGATTTTTTCAAATATTTTAATCAATTCTATAGGTGGTTTGTCCTCAATTCTTCCATACGAATCAAAATAACATGCATTCTTATCATTTTTATAATAACAAATCCAATGCGTTTCCACTTCCCATAATCGAGTCTAAATTCACAATTCCACATTCAAATTTCTTAACTTTTTCAGGTAATGTATCTCTCATGAAGATTCCTCTAAAATGTTTAATATTTTTGCAGATTTCTTCCAATTCCCCGAATGTTAAGGGTTCAAATTTTTTTTCCGATGTTTGATTTCACGTAATTCAAAGTTTTTTCATCTAATCCAGATCCTGTAACATCTTCCAACTCTTTATCTAACCAATTTAAAATGTTTCGAAACAATAGGAATCACATCTTTTTTAACGATTGGAGCAGCTTTACGAACATAAGGAACAACATTTTTAACAACTGGAATATTTTCTCCAAAATCTAATAAATCTTTCAAAAGTCCACCATTTTTGAGTTCTTTCAACTGATTATAAGAAAATTCTATTCTGGTTCCTTTATTGTTTTTCTTATGTTTTTCGAGTTTTATTGTATTGTCTATTTGTTAAAAATATCTTATCTTCGCCATTTTTTAGTTGATCTATTTTAAATTGAATACTAACGGGTATTTTCTTCTTAAAAGCGGATTTTATTTTTTCTTTCTGATTTTTGCTGAAATTTACATTCACCTCCATTTATATAGTTAAAATTTCAAGTTCTCTTCGATTCCCATTCCTAGTTTTCTCTTCAAAAACATTGCTCCAGCTGTTGGAAGCGCAACAAATCTTTCACCTAAACAAGCATCTTTTGATAAAAATCTATCCATTGCCTTATCTTGCAAAACTTTATCTGCGATATGTCTGGAATTTGTGTCTCTATGTTTTGCATAAAAAATATCGTGTTCCATAGCAGCTTGATCTAATTTATTTATACCAGGATCTCCTCTTTTTAGTCTTTTTTCGAGTTTTGTGCCAGGCCCCAGATACTGATAAGTTGGTACGTGTAATTCAAAAGGTAAATTGTTGATAAAATCATTCAAAAGTCCGCTACCCTCAATCATAGATGAAACTTATTGCCGGCAAAACTCGTTTTAAATATTTAATTCCATCAGGTTTTTCAATCATTTCATCAAGTTTGTTCGAAATAAAATCTTTAATCGCTTTCTTTTCGTTCAAAAAATTGTTGTTTCCAGCCTTCTCTTGAGCATAAATATAATTAATAATTCCATCGAGTTTTGTCAAATCGTCGATATATCTGTATTCAATCTTATTATCACTGTATTTTCTCACACCTGATCCTTCGATTCGTTTTTCCCAAATTGGTTTAATCAAATTGAGATATTTTTTACCTTTACTTGACTTTGGTTTCTTAGTTGATGGATCATTATTTTTGTAAATTGAATCAGATTTCCATAAAATTTCAGTATACTTTTTCAAGTCTTCTTCAGAATATAAACCGTCTTTTGGAACATCAGTGCCTGTTAATAATCTCCATAAACCTTGAGTTCCTTCATATGTTTTTTCATTAATAATGATATCATTATGCTCAAAATTCACGGGCAAATTTCCAATCATAAAACTTTTCTTTTTTCTGTCCCAATACAAACCAAATTTATCATCCTTCGCTCTAGGAAGAAATTTTTTACCAATTTCACCAATTATTATATCCGTTGTTCCAGGACTTATTGGTTCAACTATGGTAGAGTCTTCAATGATTCGAGGTCTAAATGGTGTTGAAGATTGGTAATTTTGGCAATTCAAACTCAGATTCTGGTATCGAAATATCAGCAAATTGTCGTACAACTGGAACCAAATTTATCAAATTTTGATTATCGCTTAAAACATTTTCAATTTTGCCCTCAACATTTTTTATTGCAGAAGTTACAGGTTGATTAATTTTTTGAATAAATTCTTGTTCTTTTTCATCAATTCGAATCTGTTCTTTAAATTCTTTGATTAATTTCTTTTCTATTTGATCAAGTTTTTTCGCTTCTTCAGACGTTACGTTCGCCATTTATTTAGGAAAATTTTTGAAACGTAAACGTGAAACATGAACGTGAAACATGAACGTGAACGTGAACGTGGAACGTAAAAACGTGAAACGTGGAACGTAAAACGTGAACGTGGAACGTGGAAACGTGAACACGAAACGAGAACACGGAACGTAAAACGTGAACGTGGAACGTAAAACGTGAACGTGGAACGTAAAAACGTGAACGTAGAACGTAAAACGTGAACGTGGAACGTGGAAACGTGAACACGAAACGAGAACACGGAACGTAAAACGTGAACGTGGAACGTGGAAACGTGAACACGAAACGAGAACACGGGAACGTAAAAACGTGAACGTGAAACATGAACGTGAAACATGAACGTGAAACGTGAACGTGGAACGTAAAACATGAACGTGAAACGTAAACACGAACGTAAAACATGAACGTGAAACACGAACGTGAAACATGAACGTGAAACGTGAACGTGGAACGTAAAACATGAACGTGAAACGTAAACACGAACGTAAAACATGAACGTGAAACACGAACGTGAAACATGAACGTGAACGTGGAACGTGAACGTGGAACGTGAACAGATTTACCGTTTTTTCTGTTATTTTCATAATGTAAATAAAAAATTAAAGATAATATAAAAATAATTGTAACAAATATTTTATCGAGACCACTGAGCAGCATTTATATTAGAAAATTTATTCAGATATTTACCATTTTTTAGGCTTCAAAGTTAGATTAATAGTTAAAAATCCGTAGTCTTCCTTCCAAATTTTATCACATAACTCAATAAAGTGGTTAAAACTCATATCAGATCCCACATAATTGTTATAAATCTTTCTCGAATAGTGATCATCCTTGCTTAAAAAATACACAACATATTCAGGGTTATTTTCTTATAACTTGTTTATCAACCTTTGAAAAGCATTGGGAAAGATAGATACAAGATATGTTTTTGTGACGAGACATTACGAAATATTCCTTAATAACGTCTTGATTTTCTAAAATACAATCATCAAAAACGATTAACGAATTGGGTTTACATTCGCTTAACGGAACTATGTCCTCGGAAGCATTATAAAAATATGATATTTTCTTACTTAAGTTCTTCTCAATATTTTCAAATCTTTCTTGTAATTTTTTATAGGCGTCTTGTTCTAAAGATTTACTAAAAACATACAAATTGGAATAAGGAATCAACCTATTGTAGATAAAATTCAATAATAAAGTTGTTTTTCCACATCCACTTGAACCAACAATTAACAATCTGATTGGTTGATCTTTCTTATTTTCTTCAAACGTTTGAAGTTTTTATCTGATCTTTTTGCTTTAAAAATTTCTCCATTTAAATAGAAGATTTTCATCTTAAAGCAACGCTTGCGAAAATGAAGCTGTTCAAGTTGACTTCAGAAAGCTCTAAATTAGTTTTAAACTTGGAACATCCTATACACTTAGAGGAAGAATCAAATTATTTTATCGGTTTAAGCGGTTTTTATTCTGACAATTTTGTAATAAATATTAGTGAAAGTTCTCCTTATTGCATAGGATTTAGTGAGAAGAACATAACAAAATACTATGGTTTTAAACAAAGGATATTATACTTTCGATCAAATAAAAAATTCCCTTAAAAAATTATCTGAAAACATTCAAACAATCAGATAAATCTTTAAACTTTGACGAAAACAAGTTTGAAATGCAAAAAAATTATCTCTCTAATAAAATTCAAATAAAATCACCAGTAAGAATAATGTTTTTCAGCAATTATTGTAGATTTATTAGGGTTTGTTCAAGAAACTATTGAGCCCAAATCAGGTATATTTAGGAAATAAAAACGCCAAAATTTAGACCGTTTGATGTAATTGAAGTACATTGTAATCTCGTTGAACCTAGTTTTGAAAATCATACCGAACATCTTCACAAAGAATCGGAAATTTTGTACACTTTCTTTCCAAATGTTGCTTATGGATCAAAAATTAGTGAAAAACCGAATGAAATAGACTATATTCCAATTAGAAAAAATATGAAAAGAATTCAAAAAAATCGTCTTAACTGTTCAAGACTCTGAAGGTAATTTAATAAATAATGAGAGTAAAACAACAATATATTTAAGATTGTCGAAAGAATGATGAATCAAGGGGGGAACGAATCGTTCTTACCTTCAAACTTTCAAAACGAGTTGATAATGATGATAAATACCAATACTTTTATCTAAAAGATAAGGTAGCCCTCGAGGGCCACCTCACAAATATTCACAAAAAATACGAATAAAGACAATGTTAAAGAAAAATACAAAAAAAAGCTTTGAAAACATAGATTCTGACAAGGGCGTCGATTCGACGCTCTTACAAAAATTTTAGAATATGAAAACACGAGACAAGCAATAATATTAAACGTTGATGATGATAAATCAATGTTTAAAGACATAAATCAAGGGGGTCTATTGAATAGACTACCTTTAAACTTTCAAAATAACACTGTTTTCGTTAATGAATCTGGACTTTATACTCAAAATAAAAAAATTGCTTGTTAAATTTTTTCTATCTAAATGGAGTCAGTTGTAGACCTACTCAATAATCAACTTATATTCAATAACAAACATATCTTTACGATTGTTGACGAAAACAATGTGATCTGGTTTAAGGCTAAAGACGTAGCAAAAATTCTAGAATATGAATATACTATGCAAACGATCAGAATAAACGTTGACGAAGATGATAAAAACTTCTATTTTAATCTAAATATAAGGGGGGCTATAAATAGCTTACCTTCAAACTTCCAAAATAACACTGTTTTCGTTAATGAATCTGGACTTTATTCTTTAATTTTGAGATCGCATAAACCAGAAGCGAAATTGTTTAAAAATTGGGTTACGAAAGAAGTATTACCTTCCATTAGAAAATATGGTGAGTACAAACTCAAAAACGAAAATAAGCAGTTAAAAGATGAAATAAAACAGTTACAAATTTCAGGTCAAATGAAAATCATTGAAAATAGAGAATCAAGAATTGCGAATGGAATTAATGAAGAGAGATATGGTATGTAAAGATTTTGATAAGAAAAAAAACCCTGTTTTTGTGTTAATTAAGAAGAATCACATGTGGGAATGGCCTTATTACGTTATCAGAGCTCAGAAACGAGAAATACCAAACCGATTAAAACATCTAAAAATAAATTATCCTGAATTAGAGATTTTGTTCATTGATGACGAACCAAATTCTATCAATCTGTATAACCAAATGAAAGAATCTTTGAATATTTTATACAACGGAAATCATTTTACTACAAATATGGCAGAATCTCGACTGATTTATAGAATATCTAAATTACACGATGAAAATGTTAAACATTCGAATTATGATAGTTTGTTTGTAAATGTCTTTTAAGACTATAGAAATGTTGAATTTCTCTTCCGCATACGCAAAGAACTGGTCTAGCAAAGATTTGTTTAGCACAATCTTTACAATATGCTTGTTTTGTTGTCTTTACTATAATGGAGATTATAAAATTCTGAAATATTCTTAACCTTTTTACACCGTGTGCACTCTTTCTCTTCTAAAGTTAATTTTTCCATTTTATCATATAATTCTTTTCTATATTTCTTATTACAATCCTTACAATAATAGCATAATCCATCTTTTCTAGTCTTATCTTGAAAAAAACTTCGACAAATCTTTAAATTCTTGACACTTTATACATTTCTTTTGGGCCTCCATTTATATAGAAAAAAATTACAGCTTTGACTTTTTCAATTCATATTCGTAAAAAACTTCCGGTTATTTCTCAATTTTCAAAGTTTCCAAGTTTATTTAATTCGTCTAATATATCAGATTTTGCTTCATTTTTATAGCCATACGGTACTGTATCGATCTTATTTTCTAGGACAATTCTCTTATCATCTTTAGCGTTCAGTGCCAGCTTGTTTATGGTAACAGTGTACAACTCATGTTTTATAACTTTTGATGACTGTCATCTCCCTAAATTCTTCTTTATCTTCGAACAAACATTTCTTCAAGTTTTCGATATTTTATTGTTTTATTTACAACGCTTCTCTTAATTCCTTTACACCTAACTGGATTTTTGTCTAGATATTTGTACGAGTACATCTTTGATCTTAAACCACAAAATTCTTCTAAAACTTCGCTATTTAGTTCGTCTTTGAATTTTCCTATGACTTTCTTATTTTTAGTAGTGAAACATTCATGATCTTTTGGATAATCACTTGTATCAAAGTCATCTATATTTTCTTTAATAATTTTAAAAGGATCTCGTTTCATTTCTAGAAAATAACTGTCTGTATCCATGTAACACAGATTCAAATTCTGGATCAAACTTCTTTAATTTGTTGTAATAAAACTCGTACATTAGCAATTTTGAGAGGTCGAGAACTGAAAATCCTATGTAAATCGGTTTGTTAAATTTAACCTTTTGTTTGTACATGTGACTCGCTATACAGTTGTCGTCAAAGATGTTAAAGCATTTGAAATTTTGTTTTCTTAGCTTGTTTCATTGAAAATTCTTCATTTCCAAGCTTAATATCACATCTGTTTCTCACATTTTCCATAGATTTTCCAAACACTGAGTTGTTCATCAGCTTATAAAAGTCCTTTTCAAAGTCGCTTGTAGCTTTGGTTTCTCATGTTTGTGTTAAAATCAATGTATTCTTTCATAAAAGGCTTCTGATCGAATGCAATAACTCTATTCACATGTTTCAAAATCATACCTTGTTCCAAATAGGAACTTCAAATTTCTCGAATGAACAACGTATTCAGTTTTATCCAGTAGAGTTGTGCAAAGTTTGTTTTTTAAAATGTTCTGGAGCAAGAGGTAAATCCTTGTGATGTTCGTGTAAATTTGTTGGATATCTAAGATCGACTTCGAGAATATAGCCATAATCTTCGTCGCCAGTGAGTTCTAAAATTGTTTCTTGCCACCTCTTCTTTTGTATACGTTTTAGGATCCATCCACTTGATATCACTAAACGGCAGTTTTTTGCATAAGACCATACCCATAAAGGTTGTTTGCATCGAGATAGAGTAAATAGTTTTCGGGCTTTGTCTTATCAAAATCTTTCAAATATTTGTTATTTGCTTTAACATATCGTTTAATACATTGAGAAATGCCTCCGCGAATACCTTTTTCGATCATTAAATACATGTTATAATCGTTAATTAATTGTAATTCTATCTTCGTTAATTTTAACATAGCGTCCCATGCAAGACTGGGAGCTGTTAGATAGTGTGCTGGATCAAGTTTATAGCAATTCAAACAAATATTCCTAAAATTTTCAAAGATATCAGCGAGCAATAGAACATCTTGAATGTTATAGAGATCAGAGTAATTTCCAAGATTTTTCTCTTTTAATTTGTTCCAAACGCTCAAGTAGTGTTGATAATCTTTCTCAGATATGCTCTCGTCTGTCAAAAGTGAATAGAAATCTTGAATTTTCAGCTGTTCTGTGTAATCAAGTTTTTCAATACTATCGATAAATTCGTAAGGAAATATGCCTTTTCCAGATAGAATTTTAAAGATTTCTTCTTCGTCATTTGGCTGTCTTTCTATAATTTCATTCAATATTCTTCCATCCTGTATAAAATGATTTGTATGTTTGAAGTCTTCTTTCTTTAAATTTTTCGCTAATTTTTCGATAGATGACGCCATGAATCTAAACGTGTCTACGAAAGAGAATTTTATGAACTTTCTAGGTTTGTCACCATCAAATTCATACCCGTATCCAGAATTTACAGAGTAATTTAATATATCGTTCATCGGTGTTTGCAATCAAATCAAACATTACCGTATTGTTTTGCCAATTCTTTTATGTACAAATGCGTATCGTAATTAGACATATTGTGACAGAAAACGGGAATATTCTGAGGAAATTTCAAATTCAGATTACAAATTCTATGAGCTGCACCTCGAAATTTTCCAGTCAAATGACAGTGATCTCTGCATTTTTTGAATGCATCATAAGCAGAACTCCAATTATCTGGTAAAAACCCTAAAGTGTTTTTCAGTGTCTTGATACGATATTTCTTCACAAATGTGGGCAAAGATTTGAATTTTGATACGAAATTTCTTCTTCGTCAGTCAATTTCATGGGCTTCATGTTCTTTGAATTATATTTTTTAGCTATATACTTCGATAATTTATTGAGTTCTTCAAACAATTTTGCAGGAACGTTCGGCAACTCTTCTTCATTTTTTGCTCGATAACATATCGGCTTGTACATACGATTGGTCACATTAGACACTAAATATAGAGTAAAACCATAAGGAATATGCTTCTGAATCTTGGTTGTAGTCGATTTTTGCGGATTGTTTTTGCATGTGGGAATCTTCTCTAATATGCATTCAAAATCAATATAAATAACGTACGGATGGCTAAATTTCTTTTGGTAATTGGTAAATTTAGTTGTTTGACCCGGAAACGGCATAATTGGCTTGCAAACTTCATGTTGCTTACAAATTTCTAAATGATCTGATAAAGCACTATATTTGTAGAAATGGCTTAAACATCTTCGACACAAGAACGTCTTGTGAGCATTTTTTGATATCTGTGAACTCGCTAATCTACTTAAATCTGTTATCAAAAACATAATGGGATTTATCATCTTGTTTAACATACAATAAATCAACTTCTAACTTGGCGTCATTAACTTCTGAAATTTGCAACGGTACTATGTGTAGTTTTTCATCAAAAGTATAGACATTTACAGACATTTTCGGATACTTGTACTTTGCTTTGCTGCTTCGTTTTTCAAATAATTCTATATCTTTTAAAGACATAGGATAGTCGAATCCAGAAAATATCTCATCGTTCACGAATTTTTCGTATTGTTTTGCTCTGTCAACATGAGTCTCGGGTTTTTCAATAGCGCATCGGATAGAGTAAATAAAGCAATAATCATCTTTATTTTTGATATTTACACAAGCTTTTTTATCTTTGATTTCCTTTGGTAAATCGATATATGATCCTGCGTTCATAAATTCATGTTTATTAAGGCTCAAAACTAGTTGTTTACAACTTTTAAATGTCCATCCGGAACCTTTATTTGGATTATTCGTTTGTTCTCGATGTGTTAATTTATTAAATTGCTTAGTAATAAAGTCGTTTACGTCAAAGATTTCGTCTGCTTTGATAGTAAAATACATTAGACATGTTTGCGGTTCACCATTCACTAAAGTTCGTTCGTATTCACATTCCAAAGAGAGATAGCCCTTCATATTTTTTAACATTTTCTTGAAATTTCTCGATTAAACTTTTAATTTCTGACCGCATAATTGAAAGATATTTGTAAATTGACATGGAATTGTCGTTCAAGTTTGTTTAAAAATGTATTGCTTGAAAAGACCGTGTATTGAGGATAAAACTTCTACATCAATGATATTTTTCGGATTTTACTTTAAGAGTTTTATCAATTTCTTCGATCATTTCAGACTTGGTTTTATCGTTAGTACCGATAGCCAACTTTTCAGCTATTGAATGAAGTTTTTCATCATTAAATAGGTCGAGATTTTTCTTTTCAACTTTGAAATTTCTCTTTAATACACGTAATTTCTCAATATTAAACATGTTTTCGTGATCGGCAATTTTATTTTCTCTAGCCCATTGTCTTAAATAATTTAGTTCATTATCGTAAATTTGCTTGTTTTTTTCGTGACTTTTAGAATTATAATGGCGATCATAGTTTTTTCTTAAAATTTCTATTTTGCAGAACGGACATGATATTTTATCGCGCTCCATTTAGATAGAAAAATTTATTTAACTAAATGGTGCTTGTAAACCAACGATTGCGCCTCTCACGGCGTGATATCACTACGGATATGACGCAGGCGAAGCGATTATCGTGATGGTCGGTCTGTAGTAGCACACCTCGACTGTCATTGATACACACAGCGCAATCTTTCGGAACTAAAATGTCGGTAATGCAGATTTGCTTTTAAGAATAAAAATTGTGTTCCCGTTTACTATTATAACATTTTCTTTTTCAAAATGTTAGATAATTTTACCTATTTTAAATATGCGTACATTTTGTTACTTGTAATTTTTCAAATTATATTTTAAATTAATTTCTTAAATTTTTACTTCTCGATTGGATGTTGTATTGTGTTGCTGAGTATATATGTCCGCGAATTCGGTTTGGTCGGTTAGGAAGTTTACTTCTGAACTGTTTCAATGCGAGTGGCCATAGCGGAGAAGAAACACCAAGTTCAGAAGTATTCAGATCGTATTCCGGAACCATTTCTCTATCCGTATCTCGCTCTTCTCTCTCTCTCTAGCCTGAATATAGATCCTAGCCTATAAACGGCAGAAGTGATCGTGTCATAGGCATAAAAAGAGAGGGAGAGAGAAAGAGACAGAGGGAGGAGAAAAGGTCGACCGAGACATGGTTTTGCACTTTTTGACTTTGAATTTTTTCTATTTAAATGGAGTTCTTGAAAGAGTTAAATGATATTGGAGAATGTAAATTCAAAGAGTATAAGAAGTTGAATGAATTGGAAGAAAGGAAGAAACATAGAATCTTGAATTTGGAGAAAATGAAAGATAAATTCGGGTTTACAATAATTGCCGAGTTGGAAGATTGTAAAGTACACTTACCGAACAGATTTTTGACTGTTTTGGATGAGAAAAAGATTAAAGAATTAAACAAAAATGAAAAATTACACTTGATTGTTACTGGAAAGAAGGACTATAAAAGATAAAGAAATTTATAACAATTAACTTTGTAGAATAAAGTCTTAACTCTAAAACTTGCAGTCCCTCCCCACGTCATAGTACTGTTTTGATAACCATAGTTGGTGTCTTTCTTCATAGGAATCACATGGAATATTATCTACAGTAATACCTTTTGTTTCACACACAAAATGTGGCTATATTCTATAAGAAAAATTCTATAATGCTCTTTAATGAATTGTGTTGATAAATCTTGATACTCACAAAAATTCCTAAGAAATTCATCAATTAAGTCTTGATTATCTTGAAAGAACGTATAATATGGGAAAAATGTCATAAAAAAACGATGAAAACTCTCTGTTTGTTTATTTTTTACTTTTCTTTTCAATATCTTTCGTAATTATATTAAATATGTAATCCCTTACTTTTTTAGTTTTTTGCCGATAGTAAAACACTCCATTAGACGTTTTTTCTGCAAAAGACTTTACAAGTTCTTTGAATTCTGTATCATTTAAGGAAAGTATCAACTGTTCTTTAAAATGTTTTGGTAATTCGTTGAACTCGTTAAAATTGTCTTTCTTTGTAAGTTTTTGAAATGCTAGAAACTGAAGAGAGCTTGGTGAGTTCATGTTGTTTATTTAGTAGAAAAGTTTTTTATTAAAGTACAGTATGTTTTTAGTAAAAATGTTTTAAATTGATTAAATTTTATTAAGATAAATCCTTTATTCGTAGCAGATTTGACAACATTTTACAAAGCACAGCTTAAGAAAGTAGAAGCTCAGATTTGGTTAATTTTTCATTCCACAGAGTAGATAGTAATGTACCGATCGCTTTTGGAGACGAACGACTGTAGATTCGGTTAATTTTTCATTGAGATTTGCTGTGTTATTTCTCAGCTTTCCTTTATGGTACATTGAACAGTATTTTACATTGCTTTTCGGTCGGCTCCGAAAGTGCGCCAGGAACCCCATATTACTATCTACTTACGTCTTTAACCAATTTTTTGTGTGTAATACATAACTATTCGTTCATTTACGTAAATTCGATTAGGAAAAACACATTTTAATACAATTTCTACAGACAATTTGAACAAAAATGTATCATCATCAATGCATGTATATCTTCTAAGAAGTTTTAATTATTCTTGAAGACTAAAACTATTCTATTGGTTTTTATTCTTCTTAGTATAGTGTTTGGTAGTCATGTGCATGTGTTTTATGTATCTACAGCGGTATATATATGAGTAAATTAGTTTTTAGGTGTTGTTTTGGGTTCTTTTACCGTTACACATTCTGTGTTTAATTTAAGTATAAAACATTAGATGAAATAGTATAATATAATAAATGTGATATAATATAATAAAAATGTAATTTTATAAAGTAAAACTATACACGTTTCCTCTATTGTGATATCATAAGTTCTAATTTTATTTTATTTTTTTTTTTTTGTTCTCTTAGGACAAGAAGCTTGTAAATTGCACTTAGTATTGTAAGAACCTTTGCGCTGCTTCCGGAGTAATAGGATGGGTAAGGTTAGGGAGTAGGGGCCGCCTCCTATCGAGATCCACGAGGAAGAATTAGGGCACTACATCTCAAAGTCATCCCGGAAGAAGGGGAGGCCAGCTCTGAACCAGCCTCTCCAGTCAAAGTAGGCAGGGGGTGGCACACCATTGATGAGGTTAACAAGAGCCTCTCTGGAGGTAAGGGAACAAACCCCACCAACTCCAACAGTCATCTTCCACAGTAGACCTATCGAATTGCCCATGAACCCCAGAATCTCAACAATTGCGGTTAGTGATGTGCCGCTACTGAACATCCATAAGGTTGCCCCAGATTGAAGTGGCACATCGGTTTTTGCTGTGCCCAGTGGTGGGTTCAACTAGAAGGTATAAACCAGCCAGAAGTGATCTCTGCTGGGTTCCCATTTTTATTTAGTACACGGAAAATGAGACAGTTTTGTCAGCGTACATATAAATAATAATAATTTATACATGTGAGTGACTTTTCGAAATTACCAGGGAGACAGTTGATGTCATTAAAAGTACTGTATCTGTTATTTGATGAGATTATACTGACCGGAGCCATACAAGAACTGTAGTTTTCTCTGTTCTTGGCAGATTTGTGTATCAACGTCAGAAAATAAGTAGAACTGAAGGAAAGGTGACTAAGAAAGAGTTATTCCATGGGGGAAGTTTGGTTGACCAGATGTTTATAACTGGGTTCAAACCGACACAGGGCTTTTAGTGAAATTAATAAAAAAAAAAAAAAAAGTTAAAATTTTAAACTAGATATTCTCCCTAAATTTCCATCGCACCTGTTGATAGGTATTGAATTTATGGATTGTACATGTTTTACATGTACAAGTAAAATTCAGAAGGTGATATTTGTTAAATTTGGAAAGTGGTTGCCTGATTATATAATTAGAAATAAATTATAGTAAATGTCTCAAATGATATGATTTTTACCAACGATGAAATACTACCACATTTTTTTAATATTTTGGGTTCACTGAGTCCATTCTGTAGCTAACAGTTAAAAGATTCAAACTAAAAGTAAACTATATGTTTTTGTACAAGAATCTCTCTGTCCCTAATCTACTACTCCCAATTACACTTTGAATATTTTTTCAAGAGGCTTAAGATTAAGAGTTTTCTGTGTTATCAGACTTTCCCCCGGTTGTTGTTACTTAAAGGTAGACTGCGTGCCAAAAAATTCATATTTTTAGCCCTTCTAGAAGTAAATTACAATTTCTATTATTCGTGATTGAGTGAGATCCACTTTCGGCGCAGTGTTTATTATATTAGATGAGACAGAGAGATTTTTTAAAATATAAACAAATTTTTTACTTAGACACTGTTTTATTACTTAACTGTGAGAGATATAGCAAAGTGACATATGACTTTTATTGTAGATCACATACTGATTTGAACTATTACTTCTAGTTCGGTCGAAATGTCTGCACGGGAAAATTGAAAAAAATTTACAAAATGTTCAACTATTCAAGTGAAACAATACTTGCGTAATAAGTTAATTTAAATTCAGAAGATAGATTTGCCCGATGAGGTAATCGGAAACAACCAACACTAAAATAGTCCCAATGACATATGAGGCGGTGTTGCCATATCTCTGGCTGACCATCAGCTGTTTCCGCTATAACGTGCTGTGCCCTTTCTGATTTATATGTGGTCTGCTGCTAAACAGATGAATGAACCTATATACCGAACGGCATCACAATGGCGGCCCGGGGGATATGGAGAACGGATAACCTTGAAAATCTTAAGTTAATACAAAAGCCATCCAATTTTCAGGTGTTAAAATTATTTATGTTGGACAAATTAATTCTGATACACTAAAGAGCTCAACGAGACTCATGTTGTGTCAGGCATACAGTGTGGTTTTGTGGTTCAAGCTTAAATTGAATTAATTTTAACTAAAAAATGGCGAAGATAAGATATTTTTAACAAATAGACAATACAATAAACGCGAAAAACATAAGAAAAACAATAAAGGAACCAGAATAGAATTTTCTTATAATCAGTTGAAAGAACTCAAAAATGGTGGACTTTTGAAAGATTTATTAGATTTTGGAGAAAATATTCCAGTTGTTAAAAATGTTGTTCCTTATGTTCGTAAAGCTGCTCCAATCGTTAAAAAAGATGTGATTCCTATTGTTCGAAACATTTTAAATTGGTTAGATAAAGAGTTGGAAGATGTTACAGGATCTGGATTAGATGAAAAAACTTTGAATTACGTGAAATCAAAACATTGAAAAAAAAATTTAAACCTTTAACATTCGGGGAATTGGAAGAAATCTGCAAAAATATTAAACATTTTAGAGGAATCTTCATGAGAGATACATTACCTGAAAAAGTTAAGAAATTTGAATGTGGAATTGTGAATTTAGACTCGATTATGGGAAGTGGAACGCATTGGATTTGTTATTATAAAAATGATAAGAATGCATGTTATTTTGATTCGTATGGAAGAATTGAGGACAAACCACCTATAGAATTGATTAAATATTTGAAAAAATCAAGCGTCTACTACAATGATTCTCAGATTCAAGATTATAAAGATCCCCCAATTTGTGGTCATTTATGTGTTTTTGTTTTGAATGAACTGAGTAATGGTAAAGATTTTAAAGAAGTTGTTAACAAATTATTGCTTAATAAATATGGATTCACAAAATATTTTTGACGTGTTTGGAACACAAATCGAAAGTATTCAAAATGTAGATAATAGTTTGAATTTTGATAGTTTGAGGAATGAGTTTGATAACAAGTTAGAAAATTTATTACAAAACCTTCCAGATTCAGATATGTTTTGCTGTCGAGATTGAAGATTTTTAAAGCAGAATATGATAACAAACTTGCAAATTTCATGAGTTCAAATGAAGTTGCTGATAAAATAAAAACATTGGAAAAAGAAGTTGATGATGGTGTAAAAAAATTATTTACCAATTTAATGTCTCACATCGAAAAAGCTGATGAAATTACTGAAGCGATCAAAGTTGAAAAGAATTATGTTAGTTTGGCTAATAAGAAAAGAATTGTCGGTGTTCGACCTGGTATTGACAAACATGATGTTGTTGTTAAAGAACAAATTTTAAAACCTCTAAAATTATCAGAAAACATCGATATTGTTGATTTACATGATCCGAATGTTAAAAATGTCTTAGATTTTAAAGGAAAAAGAATTAGCGGTGTTAGTAAAGGAATTAATCCATTTGATGTTGTTGTAATGATTCAATTAGAAGATCCTATTAAAATGTTTAATGAACTAAAACAAAATTACGAGAATCATAAACAGCATGTTAAAGATTTTACAACAGAAGTCTATGACAAGTTAGAAGCCAGAAATAGAAGATCAGTAGACGATGTTGGTGAAATTAATGAAAAAGTTATAAAACTTGCGCAAGACTTTAATACATATAAAAAAAATGTTAGTGAAACAGTTTTAAAAACTTCAGGAAAATTTTTTAAACTTTTTAGAAAATTTTGGTACACGTTTCAATGAGAAAGCAACACATAATAATGAATTACTTAAAAGTATAGATGATCGATACTCTTTATATCTCGATAAATTAAATAAACTAGAAGAAAACTTTAATAAATTTAAAGAAGATGTCGATAAAACTTTTGAAAACATCGACAACAGATTTAATGGAGTAGGTGGTTACGATGACTAATTTTCCTTATATAAATGGCGCTCATATATTGTGTGAGATGTAAAGAGAAAACTGCCACAAACGATATAAAATACTATGCAAACATTAACGGAGTTAAAAGAATTTCGGGAAAATGTGCTGAATGTAACTCAAAAAAGAGCCAATTTATAAAAACTTGATTTTGAAATTTTTTCTTAATAAATAGAGATGGCGGGGACATTACAGTGCTTTCGATCTTTTTATAATGCAACACGAAAGAAATTTGAAAAAAGAACATTGGGATGACATTTCTCAAAAATATGAATTATCCGAAGATATGATGAGATTATACGTAAACAAATTGAATTGGTATAACATTGCTAAATATCAAACTTTATCATCAGAGTTCATTCAAGAAAATATACATTATCAATTAAAAGATCATATGTCTGTTCTTTGTCTCTATCAACACTTGAGTATAAAGTTTTTGGATGAAAATAAAGATACAGTTGATTGGAATAATATTATAGATAGCGGTTACTATCCTGTGCAGATTTTATTGAAATATGTGACCGAGATCGCAAAATTTAAGGAAGAGAATCCTGAATATGACGAAGTAGATCATTAAAAATGACTCTAATCTTTTTAATTATTTTACTAAAATTTATATCTTTTCTTATAAAAACGTACATTAGATCGATGAAAAAATGATACACGATGTTTAAAATTTCTAAATTTTCTCTTATTAAATGGCGGACTACAGAAAATATGCTAGTGATATTGAAAGGGCGGAGTTTAAAAATTTCTATCCAATTAGTAAACAACATTTGAATGAACCGAATAAAAGAACTGAGTTTAATATTGATTTTGGAGATAAACTTTTGCTCGTCTAACTTCCAGTTTTATATTTCTGGAACTTTAACAAAACAAGATGGTCAAGCATATCTTGGAACTGATAATGTTAGATTAATCGATAATTTTATACCGTTTTTATTTTCTAAGATTGAAGTAAGAAAACACAATAAATTGATAGAAGAAGTCGAAAACTGTGGCCAATTAAGCACAATTAAAGGAACTATTTCGTATTCAAAAAGTGATGTTATTTCTCAAACTTCTAATGGCTTTGAATCAGATTTTAAATTTGGTGTTTTTTGAAGCAGCTGGAAATTTATCTCATTTTGGATTAGGATTTTTTGAAAATGTTACTATTCCGATCTATAAAGGAGGATTTTATCTAAGTTTTATAAGAGCAGAAGGACGATGATGTGATTCTGAAGACTGCAACTGGAAATGTTATGCCTGTTGATGGAAAAAATAACAATTACAGATTTTTTTATTAGAGTTCCAATGATTGATTATAAAACCACGAGTAAAATTAGGTTGATTGATGAAATTACAAAAAGTCAAAACATTATGTTTAATTTTCTAGATTGGCAATGTATTGAACAAAAAGGTATTTCCGGAACAACTTATTTCGTTCGATATCACAAATATTTATAGAAATATCTTCAATCCCAAGTTCGTTATCATAGGTTTTCAAACAGATAGACAGAATAATCAAGAAAAAAATCCTTCAAAGTTTGATAGTTTGGATGTAAAAAATATCAGAGTAAAATTGAACGGTTCTTATTATCCAGATGAATTACAAAATTTAAACATTTCCGGAGGTCTTTTCAGAATCATGTATCAGATGTATCAAGATTTTAAGAAAGTTTACTGTAATAATAAGGAAATGTATTACAATCCTAAAGAATTTTTAGCGAATAGACCTATTTATGTCATTGATACAACAAAGAGTTTGACAAATATTTCTGGTTCAAAGAACGATATAATTATCAAAAATGGATTTTCAAAAAGCTGTTTACAAACGCGATTTGTTATGTGGTTGTGGTTTCTGAGAAATTTTTAGCCTATGATGTGAATTAAGAACGATATTAGAGAAATTCAGTAAAAATCACGTTATTTTCACTATTATTCATCGGATAATTTTAAAACTTCACAGAATTGTTTAAGACCATGATATAAGTATTCATTTTTAATTTCAAAAGAATATCTTAAAAAATGGGGATGATATTAACAAAAAACTATTCCAAGGTCATCTTAAGGGTTGGACCGGAAGTTATGATTTTAAAAAATACTTTAATATTTACTGATCCTATATACCAAATTTCAGCAAAAAAGCTCCAATAGTTCTCGAGATATAAGAGTTTTAAGATAAGGGATGATTGGGGTAGTTTTTGAAAATTTTGTTTATTTTCATGAAATTTTAAGTTGAACTCGCTTGTTTTTGAAGTTTCAGATTTTTCTGATAATTTTTTTTATTTTTTTATGAATATTAAGAAATAGGGGATGATTTCACCCTTATGGATAAGTTAAGTCGAAAGAGTTAAGTATTTACTATATGTGTACCAAATTTCATTAAAATCGGTTGAGTGGTTTTTGAAATATAAAATTATTAATAAATTTGTAAACTAGCACTTCCTAATTGAACAACTTATATAGCAGAGATATAGCTTATAACTTTCGAGACTCTCCGTAGCTCAGTTGGTAAGACGCTTGCCTTCAAAGCCTGAGGTTCTGGGTTCAAATCCCAGAGCTTCAGGCGCGCTTTTTATTGAGGAAGACATGGTTGTCGTTCAGTGGTTTGGGGACAAGTCTTTACACGAGTGGCCATAGTGTAATGACTATAGAACAAGCCGAGTAATGACAACTGTGGTTGGCGCGCCATTTGCTTCCTCACCTTTCCACTTCATTCCTTAATTTCCTTCTCTTCCTTAATTCGTTCATTACATTCATTCCACATCGTTCATTAATACAACATTACACTTACAAAACACCCGACACAAATTCCCTAATTGAATCTCTCCATCAACTTCTACACAGTAGTTACCAAAGAAAAAATGAGACTTGGGAACAAAAAAATTCCAGAGTCTAAGACCCGAATTACAGCTCCTAGCCATTAACTTGGTTGGACAGTAAGCAGTGCAGGGCCAAGTCTCTAAACAATAGACACCGTAGAAGTTGAATGTGATGTGATCCCCCATAGCGCAAACACGCACACTAACAACACTACACCAAAGACACAATCATTCATTTTGTCTTTTACAATAATTGATGATGTTCATATTATTCTCTTTCATTCCTTCTAAAACTTCAAAAATATACTCTTTCGTTGCTGAAAAATCTCGATTTCTTCCGTAATAATCTTTGTAATCATAGACAAAATATCCTAAATAGTTGTACAATAGAATGAAATTATTTCTATTTATCTCTGTTGTAGAAATGTAAACACAAACATTTGCGCTGAAAAATTTATATCTCGGCAGACTTAGTTCCATAATCTCCATTTATAAAAAAATCTTTTTGTTTTAAATGGAAGAGTATAATGCCAACTGTTACAAGTGTTCTAATAGAGGAGAAATTATCGATAAAAAGATATTTAGTTTGTAGAGGTTGTAATTTAATTTTGTTAGAAAGACCTAAACCTAAGAAATTTCGAAATAAATTAACACATTTGAATAACCTGCTTACAAAATTGCAATATGGAGACAAGAAGCAAACAAAATTTGTTACAGAATTTAGAAAACAGAATAAAAATTTTTACTTATCTCTTGGAACCATTGACAAAATTATTTTCCTTTTCAAAGAATACATTAGGTTTGTAGGTATCGATACACACGTTTATTATGAAAAGATATTACCTGTATTTTTTCATTATCTGGATGTTGAATTTGTTTATGATTTTGAACCAGAAATCCTCGATGATTTTATAGTACATTTGGAGAAACTAAACGAAGAACCTCTTGAAAAGAATGCGGTTTTACTCACATTCTCCCCGACTTCTCGAGTGAAGGTTAGCGAATTTCATTTTTTTCCGTCTTTAAATTTTTTCTATTTAAATGGAGTTCTTGAAGGAGTTAAATGATATTGGAGAATGTAAAGTTTAAAGAGTATAAGAAGTTAAATGAATAGGAAGAAAGGAAGAAACATAGAATCTTGAATTTGGAGAAAATGAAAGATAAATTCGGGTTTAACAATAATTGCCGAGTTGGAAGATTGTAAAGTACACTTGCCGAACAGATTTTTGACTGTTTTGGATGAGAAAAAGATTAAAGAATTAAACAAAAATGAAAAATTACACTTGGTTGTTACTGGAAAGAAGACTATAAAAGATAAAGAAATTATAACAATTAACTTTGTAGAATAAAGTCTTAACTCTAAAACTTGCAGTCCCTCCCCACGTCATAGTACTGTTTTGATAACCATAGTTGGTGTCTTTCTTCATAGGAATCACATGGAATATTATCTACAGTAATACCTTTTGTTTCACACAAAATGTGGCTATATTCTATAAGAAAAATTCTATAATGCTCTTTAATGAATTGGTGTTGATAAATCTTGATACTCACAAAAATTCCTAAGAAATTCATCAATTAAGTCTTGATTATCTTGAAAGAAACGTATAATATGGGGAAAATGTCATAAAAAAACGATGAAAACTCTCTGTTTGTTTTTTTTACTTTCTTTTCAATATCTTTCGTAATTATATTAAATATGTAATCCCTTACTTTTTTATTTTTTTGCCGATAGTAAAACACTCCATTAGACGTTTTTTCTGCAAAAGACTTTACAAAGTTCTTTGAATTCTGTATCATTTAAGGAAATTATCAACTGTTCTTTAAAATGTTTTGGTAATTCGTTGAAACTCGTTAAAATTGTCTTTCTTTGTAAGTTTTTGAAATGCTAGAAACTGAAGAGAGCTTGGTGAGTTCATGTTGTTTATTTAGTAGAAAAGTTTTTTATTAAAGTACAGTATGTTTTTAGTAAAAATGTTTTAAATTGATTAAATTTTATTAAGATAAATCCTTTATTCGTAGCAGATTTGACAACATTTTACAAAGCACAGCTTAAGAAAGTAGAAGCAAACAGCTGTAGATTTGGTTAATTTTTCATTCCACAGAGTAGATAGTAATGTGCCGATCCTGGATCGCTTTTGGAGACGAACGACTGTAGATTCGGTTAATTTTTCATTGAGATTTGCTGTGTTATTTCTCAGCTTCCTTTATGGTACATTGAACAGTATTTTACATTGCTTTTCGGTCGGCTCCGAAAGTGCGCCAGGAACCCCATATTACTATCTACTCATATTATATATTATGAGAAAGCATCAAATTTAAATAGATACAATTTTAGATGTTACGACCAATTTTAATGTGGATCAAAAACTTTTTTAAACTAGTTCTATTAATGAGAATTTGAATTTAACCCCCGCTCACTTAGTGAGGCGTCTGTAACTTGAAACTGTCACAGACTTGACTCCTGGATACTGGTGTAATGTTCGTCTTATGTGATAGAAAATGTCAGTGCTGAAGAACCTCGAATGGAACTCTGATTCGTTCAACATCACCGATATTTGGACTACAAACTGGCATCTAGAAGCAGCACCAAAGGGGAAGGAACTGGAGCTGAACTCAACATTCACATTGAATCAACCCCTTCCCACCATAGCTAGGTGATGCGTAGAAATCTTCTATTACTATTAAATTAGAGAATTAGATATAGAAATAGAACATCACTCCTTACGTAAGTAGGTACTGTACCGATTTTTTAAACTTTGACGTTGGGTTCGTCTAAGTGGAACCAAATTTATTTCGAAAGGTTTGGAAATATTTATTTGTTATTCTTCTAAGTTATATATGCCTGCTCTAAACAATAATGTTTAATTAAAAGACAAATAAATGCAAACCTTGTTTTGTTGAAGGAACCGAATAGTACTGCGTTTCACCAAACCTACTCGTCACACCAAATTCTGAAAGAACCAATGTTTCATATTTGTGGAATTTCACTTTAGGATATGTCATTTCCCTGAAGGAGCATAATTAATTGGGACAGATTCACAAACGCTTGCGGTCAAGAGCGTGTCTCGTTAACATGCCGGTGTGACATTCTCCTATGAGAAACATAATATTATTAATCATTGATGTTCGTCCTAGCAACCTGAACAACTTATTTATTGATAATATATAATGGAGAGAGTCACAGATACAATAATGTATTAGCCATAACGTATATCTTACACTACATCGATAGAACTATAGCTTATATTATCGTTCAGTTATTGTAATTTCAGCCATTCTTAGCAATTCTTACCATTAGAAAGTATATGGTACTTTTCCTTAGAAGAAAATTCGGTGACATCACTTCCCGGTAATGACCATTTCAGTAAGTAGACCAGAATACATTAATTAGAACGTACGTTTTATTTTTTCCTTCTTGAGAGAAATTGATGAGATAATTTCATAAGTAATACTTTATACAGTCAATGTTAGTAAAACATATTTAAGACGTTCAAATATGTTATACATTAAATTAAAATTCAAAGATAAATATAATCATACAAATAATTAGTGATAACCATCCAATCTGATCCTAACGATACTTATCAATGACAGTACATGTGAAACCTCTCAACAAGATTAATCAGGGAGATCATTGCTCAGTAAAAAACCATTTCAGGCGTTCCCAGAAATCGTTCATTATAATTTCACCTATAAATGGTAATGAGTATTTCTCAATAGATTTATTCATTACATTAATAAATTTCATTGATTAAGGGGAGTCAGTCGCGAAGATATATCAAAAAATGGATATTTTAAAAATAACAGTTTTTAATTCTATGTTTCTTCCAGATTAAGAATATATATATAACACTTTGTAGTTATTAAATTTCGTTATTGATATAAAAAATTGTTATTAAACCCTTACACTCAATTTTGAAGCTCGCTCTAAGACTGGCCAGCGTTAGGAGTGAAGTTAGGCCTACGCTACACCCCAATACTTGGGTGGTGGCGACTATGGGCAGGAAAAGGTAGACTAGCAGATGTAGAGATAGACCAGTTGCAAAGGTACTATGGCCTAGCCATTAGGAAAAATACAGAAAGCGTTGAGGCTATGCAAAAAGTGATATGGGCCACCTTTTACGATAAATTGTCTTTTGACGAGAAGCCTCAGAACCAGCTGTGTCCTAATGATAGCCAAACATGGTGTCAGTACAATAAGCAGAAACAAAAAGGAGAAGCCTAATGCCACAAACACTCTTTGCCAGATGCTGACATGGATTTCATCAAACCTGTTTTTATAGATTTGTCAAAATCTAAATCTTTTTAAAAACGGTGCTTACACGGGGAAACTCAGAATCCGAACGAGAGTCTGAATGGTGTTATTTGGCAAAGATTGCCAAAAACTGTTTTTGTAGGACTAAATGTAATTAAATTAGGTGCAACTGATGCTGTAATGTGCTTCAATGAGGGATACATGGCCAAAACTAATGTCCTCAAGCTTCTGGGGTTTCAACCCGGAAAGTTTATGGTCGAAGGCCTACGGAACATTGTTAGCGAAAGGATAAAAAGAGCCAATATAGAAGTAAGAGAGGGAAACAAGAAGAAGAGAGTAAGAAGGAGGCTTTTTAAGAAGAAACGAGAAGAGAGTGAAAGTGCTGATTACTGTCCTGGTGGATTTTAGAAGTAGTGTTTAGATTTTTTGACTTTAAACTCAATTTCCCGAAACCTGTGTTTTTTTTTAAACTTAGGTACCATTATTTCAAAAACTATTCAACGTATCATCTTTCAATTTTGTACATACCTTCTCCATACTATGGTGAGTCATGCATTGTTGTTAGATTTAAACCAATAGAAGCTATAATAAAAAAATATAACTTTTTCACCTGCCATTCATTTTTTAAGCAATGTTTTAGTTTTGTTTTATAATTTGAACCATTTACGCAATAACACTCAAATTGCATAAATTATGCCTTAAGTAATAACAATCACCCACCAAAAATTTCAAGTCTGTATCTTTAATAGTTTTTAGTTAAACGGTACATATGTGTCGTTATGTTTCTCCATATAAATAGCATGGAAATAAGCAATAATTATTCAGTCAATCTTAGTAAAACATATTTAAGACGTACAAATATGTAATACATTAAATTAAAATTCAAAGATAAAAAATAATCATACAAATAATTAGTGACAACCATCCACTCTGATCCTAACGATACTTATCAATGATAGTACATGTGAAACCTCTCCACAAGATTAATCAGGGAGATCATTGCTCAGTAAAAACCATTTCAGGTGTTTCCCGAAATCGTTCATTATAATTTGGCCTATAAATGGTAATGAGTTTTTCTCAATAGATTTATTCATTACATTAATAAATTTCATTGGTTAAAGAAAAATGACTATTATTAAGTTACAAACATTTTACTTTTTAATTAAGTTATAAATTTATTTTAGCGAAGCATTTTTCAGCTTTCAATGTACAAATTAAGTTTAATATTGAAAAAAAAAAAAAACAAAGGTTTAAATGCGGTGCGTTTTGCAAAGAGACCGGATAATTATTCTAAAAGGGACATTCATTTCCATTTGTAAAATGAATGTAAAAACGTTGAATTACGAAGAAATATTTCTCCATTGTTAATTGCAACCCTGTGTGAAATTAAACATTCTTCACAGCAAAGGCTTCCCCAACAAAAACATTCCACTTTTGACAATATGCAAGGACGCAATTGAAAGAAAACTTTGCTGTATTTTATTTATTCTGTGTGGATTTAGTACTTTATAAAGTTATAACATGAGTAATATGGTCGATATTAATACTATTGGTGTATCCAACATTCTAAATTGAAAAACTTTGATATTTCAAGTTTATCTATTTGAAAATCTTTTCATAGGTTATAAACAAAAATAAAATCTGGAATGAAATAATATATCATAAAAAACTGTGGCATTTAATAATATTATTCCAGTTTAATTCTCCAATTAAGAGGAAAATGTCACGCATATATTTAATCTGCTCGTAACATCTAGAAAAACATTGTCACAATCCTTGGGAAGCCCCTTGAAACATGTGAGAGGAAATCCTTTTTACATGTAATTATAACAGTGCATGTACGGCTCAGAGTTAAAATTCTCACCACTATAATAATTAGAAGAAAATTAGGGAATAATGTAAGTATGTAATGGTCATGTCAGGAATTAATATAAATTACTCACAAAAATTCTAATACTCCAAATGAGAACAGTTCTTCACACAAACTAACAATATAGATGCAAGATGTTGCCAATTAACTGTTAAAACACAAAAAACATCCAAAATAACCTTGATATTTGGATCATAAGAACATTTTAACTTCAATATAGTGGAGGATATTTAAAACGGCCTATAAAAAAATTTTGATTTGGAAGGATGCAGTACATTTAAATCAACCATGGACTTGTTTCAAATCTTAAGGTTATTTTTAAGTTAAATGTTCCTCAAAATGTTCCGAAAGGTTACGAGCATATTAGAATGTATCGAGTTTAAATAATTATTATATTGGAATAAATCATATCAAAAAAATTAAAATATTTCTATACTATAAACTATTACAGTGACATCGACAGTTATGGTTATTTATTTTTGGTTATAATTTATGGTTATTGTTAAAGTCTTATTAACCCACTCATTAGAATAAAAGTACCACTATATGATGTAAATAGTTTCCCATACGTTTTCTTATAATTATTCTGTATGTAATCCTAACTAAGCATTTTTTTCAGATTATAATGCCACTTCAAGATTGTAAACTAGTTTAAATATTGACATTTTCATTGTATGTAGGCAACCACGTATACCGGGAAAACACCTGTGAAATGAGAAAAATGTCTCCAAGTGAGCGATTTTAATATGTAAAGAATTATATATATATATATATATATATATATATATATATATATGAAACAATTAACATAAAAAAATATTTATAAAACTCAACATTTGTTCAAATCCTTTAAAAGTAGGATATTAATATTTAAGAGGGACATTTAAATAAGTTCTCTCGTACAAAAATTTCAAGAATGAAACTGATTGTCACAAAGTGGAACAGATCTGTTTAGAGTAAAAACGCAGACTGTGTTTACAAGGCGAGTAGCGATCATACAAAACCAACATTCTCTGTCAGGAAGTGAAAGGTTTGTTATTCTGTTCGAGACAGTTTTTACGTCAGTAAATCTCAAATATTTCCCTCCGTAATGTCTCAATAAGTAGAAGTTTAACATTTTTTTCAGTTTCTTTAATAGGCGATGTATGAAAATAAAGCATTTATGTTATATTTTTGTAAACACGGTATGTTTTTCGGACCACACCTAAGTGTAAAGAGTATTCGATAAACGAGCTAAGTAAACTATGATCCTACTGAGGCTTTAATTTGTATTTTATACTAGATGTTTAAGTGTTGAAATGTGCACCATTATTGTTCCGTCTGTCACTCACTCGCCTTTTAGGGGTATTCCTGTGTCCGATACGAAGTATAAATAGAAATACTTGATAAGCATGATTTAATCTGATTCTCTGTACCTAAAACGTAAGATTATCGCAAACCTTGGAACTCTATATAACAGATTCATGGAAATATCGCAATGTCTATAAAGTTAAATTAAATAGTTTGTTAATGTATTAAATTAAATTAAATTACTATACAAATTTAAAATTAAATACGATATATTTAACAAAAATTATTCTATTTACTGAACAATTACCATTCCAAAAGAGTTGGCTTCTTATGAACAAACGATGTAGCAAATATATAACCTTTTTAAATACTTTGATAAGTAATAATATAACTGTATTATACTTGGACTCTAGATATGTACTTAAAAACTCATACAGTATTTACAGTAGCCTACTACTATCCATGTTATATCATGTTGTCCATTTTTTGTTTGACACGTTGGTTTTTATGTTTAGCAAACAATGATTTACAAAATATCTAAGATTCGAGTTGCGTAATGAGATTTGTTAGAATTAACATTGTTAAGGTTAACAATGTTTTGTGTGAAAATTTCAGTCCGTTACGTTCATCTGCTAGCGTCTGTCTATCTCCGTTGTTTAACACAAGAAAATATCATTCCAACATTAAGTGAGAACACGTTGTGTATTACCTTTTTATTTTAGGTTCTACTTGCCATAATAAATTTATAAGTTATTTACGTGTTTACCAATATTTATAAATTATATCAACTCAAATTATAAATGAACTAATATTTTTTTTCCATCAAAAAGTAAGCTTAGTTTGTAGAAGACCTGCAATCTTAACATTTATGTCCAAAGGTTTATAACTATTTTGATAACTTATGATTTATTCTGATCATGGTATTCAAAAGCGCCAAAAATGATAATAGATAGGATTAATAGGAGAATGAATGTAATGATGACACTGGATAGAACTACCTCAGATATGGAAATTCCTCTGTATTGCATTGCGATAACGGAAAATCGGAAACCATATGTTATCCAGCAGCATAGCCCTACGTCCCAGAGTTTATATATCAAACGCACGATATCACATTACTCTCAAATCCAGTGGACAAAGATTCATAACGATCATCATTTAATGAACGATAAGTTTAACATAAAAAAAACACGGATATTGATATTTCCGGAGTAACGTAAGCAGTCAACTGCACATTGCGTGTGCAATACTAATTTTGAAACTCGTTAACGAAATCCTAATTGCACGGAAATGTTGATCACTGAATGAATCCGCGCCGATTCGTGAGTATTGAAACATGTGTATTTTAGAACCAGTAATTTCAATAATGTTTATGGCATTCACTTTCCATCGCGTACGACCATTTCGTGACAAATGCACATTATTGCTTTATGCTGAAATTATTTCTATGACACACATAGACATAAAACATAGACACGATAACTTACAATTATTCAAAATAAAAAACTATCTATTTCTAATTTACTTAACAATATTCCATATTTTCACATTAAATACTCGTATCATTATTATCTACGAGATTTTATGACATTTTTATAATCTACACATAATATTTGAAGGGTTGATACATTTTTTAAATAGGTATATATCAAATTATTTGGATAGCTTAACTTGTTTCTTTAAATACTAAATAATAAAACGAGACATTTATAGTAATACTAGCTGTTACCCGCGGCTTCGCATGCAATATTTAGAACCTAAGTCCTTGTATTACTTAGTAAAAGCAATTATGATGTAATATGATGTAGTCCTGTAACAATTTTAAAACGTAAGTAGGCATACATTAGGTAGATGTTATTTAAGTTCGTGATCAGAGTTTAACTTAATGATTATATCACTTACCTACTATGTCGCAGTTTAGCTTGTCATATTGCTTAGATCAAAATACTATATACGTTCGATTATCTAGTTCTCGGAAATATATTTTGGTAAAAATCGTGTTGACATAGTTGAGTTTACCTTTTCCTGATGAAGAAAATACACACATAAGTAGGACTGAAAAGTCTATTACGACCTAGGGGGAAGTCCTACCTACTTCTTATGTACTTTCGGTATGAGGGAGAAATCCTTATTAAGGCTATGCTACATTCCAAAATATCGCTATTTTATACTATCTGCATTACACTACCGATCAAGCACTGTTTACTTATTATTGAGAAAATTTAAATATAAACAGATATTTCAGAAAGTTTGTCGAATTATAGCTGTCAACGGCTATTTAGTGCCAGTTTAATTTGAATCATGAAACGTAAAAACTAAAGTTTTTCTGAATTCCAAAATATTCTAGGTGAATTTTGTTAACTTGGTCTTCAAAAAATTCTTCCTCGGATTTCAATGGACAGTTTACAAAAAGAATTATCCGAAATGTTCCACCCGTTATCGAGATACCAACACATTTTGCGATTAATGTTTATTTATAAAATTCAAAACACCACATATTACACGGTTTTGGAGGTAGAAGATTTCTAATACTTTAATTTCAATGAATTTAAACCAAAGTCCTGTACGGTTGTATGCGAATATTAACATGGTGTATGTGAAAACGGTGATTGCTTTCTTATAAGAAAACTTAATTGTTTAAGACTCAAAAATACTTTAAAATCACTTTAAATACATATTGTTAGTCGGCTAGTTTTTGGTTGTAAAGATGTCAACACAACTATAGGAATAATATGTATGTTCTATAATGAAGTTTAAAGTGCTTTATGACTTTCATATTCAACCTTAATTCTAAAAAGAAACTAGACAGAACAAAATTTCTAGAAACGCTTTTTTATAACAATTGCAAGTAAGGATTAAAACACTTCTCTTATTACACTTTTTTTTGTTCTATTCCTCACCTCGTCTAAAATTAGAGCTATTTTACTGATTTTTAAATGTTTGAATCCTTGTTGCACGCAGCATATGGTGAAATGAGATTGAATTTTGCATATAATGAGATATTAATAGACTTGTAAGATAATATTGTGGAATAAGACAGTAATATTAAAAAGTCTTGTGTAAAATATGACAATGCCTTTTAAATGTATGAGTTCCCTCAATTCTAGATGTCACGAAATATTCGTTCTCTCACCTGTTTGGAACATAATACATCAGAACTAATGGATTGCTACCCGCTACATCTAGACATCTCTGAGGCCTGTTCTTGTCTGTACGCTGGTTCCATCAAGGTGATGGCCACAAGTTTATGAATGATTCAACAGTCGCTGTCAAAGTTGTATTCGTAGTAGTATCATGTTACAATACTAGGCCTACTATTAAAATATGAAAATGGACCGCAAATTTGGAGTAACATATATTAATTTTTATTGGATTAATAAATAATAATTTTGCAGTGTTTATAATTACATAATTTTACACCTCTTAATTTCTTTTTGGTATCTAGTATTTTTATTTTGTAAAATATATAATGATTTAAAAGTATATAATAGTATAAATATATATTATCTCATAAAATGACGTGTACAATCACCGGGAAATATAAGTGGATTTTAAACATTATAGGAACTCTATAAACAGTTTTACATCTTTATGTATACCAAAATTCTAAACACTGAGATTTACAAAAATGGGAACATTCAATTGCAATATACTAATATATCGCAATAGTTTTAGAGAGCATATGAAATATAATGCGAAATTACCACTATGTCAACAGAAATAAGTTTCACGATATAATATTGTATTGTAAATTGCAGCTTATGCATACAGTTAAAATTAAAATAATAAAGTAGAAAATCCATTTAACAAATTGGAAGCAACAATAGATCTCAACGCGCTCTTTCGTTGTAGTAGCCTTTCTACCACACGGGAACTTTTATTTTAAAACACTATTGCCAAACATAAATAAACAAAGAAACGAACTAACAATTTTATATAATAACTCGATGAAGATTTAATTTGAAGAATTAATTTTAATTGGGAATCAAACCTCATTTCTATGTAGACTAGAATTACCTTATAACACATGGCTAACAATGGACGTTGGCTAAGCGTCATTAAAGGCCTATGACTCAGTAAGCGAACACAATTTATCTTTGTTGCTGGGGGATGTAAATATTTCTCTCCTTTATGATTGACTCTCTTTCCGCAGATTTGAATGAGCTATAGACATTTTTTCTTGCTACCTTAAGCGTTATGTGGTATGTCGTACCCCTGCTTTGTTTAACGTAGACTGTAATTCTATTGATATGAATGCGTAATTCATATACAACAAATTTAAAATTAATTAAGTATGGTACAAACTTTTAATTTCTGACCGCATAATTGAAAGATATTTGTAAATTGACATGGAATTGTCGTTCAAGTTTGTTAAAATGTATTGCTTGAAAAGACCGTGTATTGAGGATAAAACTTCTACATCAATGATATTTTCGGATTTTACTTTAAGAGTTTTATCAATTTCTTCAATCATTTCAGACTTAGTTTTATCGTTTGTTTCTAAGGACAATTTTTCAGCGATTGATTGAATTTTTTCATCATTAAATAGATTGAGATCTTTTTTATCTTCCTTAAAGCTTTTCTTTAATTCACGCAATTTTTCTATATTGTACATCTTTTCGTGACCATCGATTTGATTCTCTTTAGCCCAAGTCCTCAAATAATTTAGTTCTTTATTATAAATTTCTTTGTTCTTCAAATGATTTTTCGAATTGTAATGACGAGTATAGTGATGTTCAAAAATGTCTTTTTTGCAGTATGGGCACTCTATCTTTTTCCGCTCCATATTTAAAGAGCAAAAATTTGTAAACTAAAATTTTGAGAAGTGGCGATTTTTGTGACAACTTGACACAAATCAGCACAATTTTCTGGTCAAATGTTTTCAGATTGTTCTATTTAAAGAGCAAAAATTTGTAAAATTAAATTTTGAGAAGTAGTGATTTTTTACACAAATCAGCACAATTTCTGGTCAAATGTTTTCAGATTGTTCTATTTATTATAGAAAAATCTTTTAACTAAATTTAGTTAAAAGATTTTTCTATAATAAATGGCAGCGCTGTTACAAGAGTTGAATAAGGTTGGTGAACTAAGTTTCAAAGAATATAAGAAATTAAGTGGAATTGGAAGAAAAAAAGAGATATAGAATCTTGAATTTGGAGAAAATGAAAGATAAGTTCGGGATGACAATAATTGCCGAGTTGGAAGATTGTAAAGTACACTTGCCGAACAGATTTTTGACTGTTTTTGGATGAAAAAAAGATTAAAGAATTAAACAAAAATGAAAAAATTACACTTGGTTGTTACTGGAAAGAAGACTATTAAAGATAAAGACTGTGTTACAATTAACTTTGTAGAATAAAGATTTTTTATTAAGATTTTTTGATTTTTTCATTAAAACAGCTTATAAATGTAGAAGCAAACATTGAACAGTAAAACAGCTAAAGATTCGGTTATTTAACATTCGTGCTTTCCTGTTAGATTTTATTAGATTTGTTTATGGTTCAATGGACAGTATTTTACATTGATTTTCTGTCTGTCCCAAAAGTGGTCTAGAACCGGCATATTCATATCTACTTATATATATATATATATATATATATATATATATATATATATATATATATATATATATATATATAGTTGACTAAATTAGAGTTTGGAATATCCATTGGCGACAAGCAAATAAAAGAAACCGTGGACATCTCTTGCAGTGAACATAATCGCCTCTAAAATAATATATTCGTACACAATGTATAAAAATTTTAACACTTTTAAAAACTGGAATAATACAAGACAAATAAACATTAAAGATATATATTTAACTTCACTCTGTTACCTCCTAAGATATTTGTAAGAATGACACTGATTATCGCGAAGTGGAACAGATCTGTTTCTAGTAAAAACGCAAACTGTGTTTACAAGGCGAGTAGCGATCACACAAAACAAACATTCTCTGTCAGGAAGTGAAAGCTTTGTTATTCTGTTTGAGAGACTTTTTACGTCAATAAATAACGGAGATTTTCCTCCGTGATGTCTCAATAAGTAGAAGCCTAACAATATATTGCAGGGCTTATAATATTCATGATAGGAATGTAACACTTTTGTGATACTTTAACGTAAATGCAGAATGATGTGAGAAGAGATATTGCATGAAACTTATGACACTTGCGATTTATTAATTCTGTTCGAACAAGGTATTAAGTGTTGGGTGATGTATCATTATTATCCCATAATGGAACTTGTTATTTAGAGGTATTTGCATTTAGGGGTATGCAAGTCGAAAATCATATAAATTAAAGAAATAGTTGATATGCATGTGTTAATCTGACTGTCTATATTTAAAAAAATATACAAGTCTAAACTTAAAACTATATATAAAGTTAAAAAAAACTATCGCAAATGGGAATTAAATTTAAAACGAGATACGTAGCTTTTTAATGTAAAGGCTGTTAAAGTTTCAAATTTTATAAAATATATTCACAAATATAAAATTAATCCTCGTAACTGGTTGCATTCCGTAAAGGTTGGTCAATTATTAAATAACGATATATCAATGATTTACACTTTTTTAAATGCATTTATATATTAAAAACAACTATGTTATTCTGTATAGAAAAGAGAGCATCCTCATAATATTGAATTAAATAAACCAGGCTTTAAAATAGACGATTTCAAATACTAGATATACTAGCTTTGAAATTGATATGAAATTCTAAAGTCAAATACATTGATGTTATTGCATTTATATGTAAGAAATATTATTTACATAACAGAGCAAAAGCATTTTGGGGTTTTTAATGACTTCTGAAAAATATTTAATCTCCATTTTAATCGTGTATAGATTATTTTAGTTCCTTATTACTAAATTTTAACTGTCATTCCGATTCTGGAGACGTTATCATTCCACAAGTTATGTATTTACCACATGTCGTTTAATTGCATATATCTAATTAAGCGCATCAAGATCCCAAATCAAATTCTAAACGTAAAATGATGACATTTTATAGACACTCTGGTTCTTTCTACAAATCACTTCACGAATCTTATACCGGACAGTGAAACGACGTGAAATGTATATTTGACTGATGACGTCAGTTATACACCAGTTCCCAACTCGAGCTCGAGGCAAATGGAGTGTAACTCAACATCTCAACTTTTTCTTTGCTGCCATAATTCATTATACATGTTTTCACCGAAAACTTCTTTTATATAGTTGCATACTGATACCCATACCTTCATTGTGTCGGCAAAGAAGAATATGTAGTTACATTTTATGTAAGTGTCATAAGTACGAATAAGTGTCTAAAGATTAGGAAAGTACAATCGTTTATTATGTAAACTTTTTAACAAAATCACGTATGTTTTATTATACAACACATAATATCATTAACTCTTATTTATAAGAGTGCTCTTATCATTAAATTTTATTTAGAATTTGCCAAGATTTATCGAATCCTGTCTCTCGAGACGCTGGAAGAAAAGTTATGTAAGGAGGCACAATATCTTGAAAATTAAAAAAAACATACGCACTTAGGGTCAACCATACAAGTTGGGGTCAAGATTTATTTATAGCTCACTCTTGTGTTGAAGTAACTCTCTAGCTCACAGGAACTGTTATTAATTGAAAGCTGCTATAAACTCTAACTAAATGAACCCTAACAATATTTGAGTTAATTGTATCATGGAGAAATATATCCCGTAACAAATTTAGTTTTTGGACTTAACATTTTTGGTCAAATTTCCTTTATACATAAATACGTAGATACATTATTATATTCTCAAACCTTAAAGGTACAACTGATGCTAGCTACGTTCGTATACAAGAACCTTTTGAAAAGACAACATTTTTGTTCCTCGAAAAATTCCCTAGATGATTATGATTTTTAATCACTTATAAGTGATTTCTCATAAACGATTTTTCCCCATTAGAACCGGCGAATGGCACGTTAAAAGAAGTTTGTACTAAAATGTATCCTCTAAAGAGGTTAAGTTAGCCAGCTTTGTACGCTATTTTGTTTTTAATATCGCAGTAGTTTTACAACTTCCTCTCAGTTCAACTATAACTCGTAAATTATAGATGTTTAGTATGATTATACAATTTTTAAGGGTATGGCCTATCCTTTTAATGCTAATGTATGAGACTTTGTGTACCTTTTTCTCAAGAACCTCTTGGCCAATCATAATCAGACTTTAAGGCAATATAATATTGGAAATATTTAAAATATATTTCTTAAAAGTTAAGTATTTTTATGGCTATTGTGTACATTAGTAATTGAGAATACATTTATAATATTTTAGATATTGCAAAATGAACTTAATTATTCCGAATTAGCTGGAAGAAAAATTAATTTACTCAATCTCTTTACTATCTCTTTTATACTCAAGACATTAAGTACTATACAACAAAGAAAAACTAACCAGTTAAAAGTATGTTAAAGTTTAGAAGCTACACATTTGGTGTACATGTACTGTATAAGTAAATGTGCTTACTACTTTGTATTAAAATATGCCGAATGTTTTAATATCTTAGAAATAATTAGTTTTGAGTATTGCAAGAACCAATGTAATAATTGAAATATTTGAGTTTCCTAAATTAATTTGAAATATTAAATATTCTAAAGTATTACTAGGAAATTTCAATCACTAAGCTTTTATTTATTTTTTACCTACTGTTATTGGTATTATTATAGCAGGCACCAATGACAGACTATACATCATTTGGATGACCCTAAGCTTTAATAAAATGGAATCTCGATTGTCTTTAAGCTACTTAGTAAATGCCACTCATTCCAGAGCAGTGAAGAATAAGAGTATTACTGTAATTAAGGATGCAGCGATAGTAACATTTATCGTGGGAAAAATATTTTATACATATGAGAAATCTGTCCAAAAATGTATATATTTATGAAGTGTAAACAAACTTATTAAAAATATACATTTTTGGATAGTATTTTTTTTTATTCACCCAAGCTCAAAAAATAAGTCAAACTCGTTTTTATATTATGAAGTACGCTATAATAGGTATTACTTACTAAGTTAAGTGTTATATACAGTGATAATCACGTCATGAATTGGAGACTGGCTATCATGTATACTACGCTATACAAATGTAGATTAACTTCAAAACCTTTTTTAAGTCTCAAGCGCTGTATTTCAAAGCTTATATTGAAATAGATTTTTGTTAATGAAAACTTTATGAGATTTCACTATGAAAAATAAGTAAACTGATTAATTCTTGTTACTCTCGTATTATTACTAGTTAATCAATTTTCTTTTCGAAAGATATTATAGACTTTTATATTACATATAAGCATATTAGTAGATAGTAATATGGGGTTCCTGGCGCACTTTCGGAGCCAACCGAAAAGCAATGTAAAATACTGTTCAATGTACCATAAAGGAAGCTGAGAAATAACACAGCAAATCTCAATGAAAAAATTAACCGAATCTACAGTCGTTCGTCTCGAAAAGCGATCGGTACATTACTATCTACTCTGTGGAATGAAAAATTAACCAAATCTACAGCTGTTTGCTTCTACTTTCTTAAGCTGTGCTTTGTAAAATGTTGTCAAATCTGCTACGAATAAAGGAAAAATCTTCAATGACAGTCGAGGTGTGCTACTACAGACAGACCCATCATGATAATCGCTTCGCCTGCGTCATATCCGTAGTGATATCACGCCGTGAGAGGCGCAAATCGTTGGTTTACAAGCACCATTTAGTTAAATAAATTTTTCTATCTAAATGGAGCGCGATAAAATATCATGTCCGTTCTGCAAAATAGAAATTTTAAGAAAAAACTATGATCGCCATTATAATTCTAAAAGTCATGAAAAAAACAAGCAAATTTACAATAATGAACTAAATTATTTAAGACAGTGGGCTAGAGAAAATAAAATTGCCGATCACGAAAACATGTTTAATATTGAGAAATTACGTGAATTAAAGAGAAATTTCAAAGTCGAAAAGAAAAATCTCGACCTATTTAATGATGAAAAACTTCATTCAATAGCTGAAAAGTTGGCTATCGGTACTAACGATAAAACCAAGTCTGAAATGATCGAAGAAATTGATAAAACTCTTAAAGTAAAATCCGAAAATATCATTGATGTAGAAGTTTTATCCTCAATACACGGTCTTTTCAAGCAATACATTTTAACAAACTTGAACGACAATTCCATGTCAATTTACAAATATCTTTCAATTATGCGGTCAGAAATTAAAAGTTTAATCGAGAAATTTCAAGAAAATGTTAAAAATATGAAGGGCTATCTCTCTTTGGAATGTGACTACGAACGAACTTTAGTGAATGGTGAACCGCAAACATGTCTAATGTATTTTACTATCAAAGCAGACGAAATCTTTGACGTAAACGACTTTATTACTAAGCAATTTAATAAATTAACACATCGAGAACAAACGAATAATCCAAATAAAGGTTCCGGATGGACATTTAAAAGTTGTAAACAACTAGTTTTGAGCCTTAACAAACACGAAATGATGAATGCAGGATCATACATCGATTTACCAAAGAATGTCAAAGATAAAAAAGCTTGTATAAATATAAAAAATAGAGATGATTTTTGCTTTATTTACTCAATAAGATGTGCTATTGAAAAACCAGAAAGAGACTGTGAACGTTTAAAGCAATACGAAAAATTTGTGAATGACGAAATATTTTCAGGTTTTGAGTATCCAATGTCTCTGAAAGATATACAAATATTTGAAAAACGAAGCTACAATTCCAAGTATAAGTATCCAACAATGTCTATCAATGTCTACAGTTTTGATAAAAATATTAACATTGTTCCGTTACAAATTTCTGAAAAATATGACGCTGAAACAAACATTGATTTATTGTATGTTAAACAAGATGATAAATCTCATTATGTTTTGATAACCGATTTAAATAAGCTTGTTTCTTCGCAGTTGTCTAAACATAAAGAAAGAAAATTTTTGTGTAGAAGATGTTTAAGCCATTTTTACAAATCTGGAGATTTAACAGATCATTTAGAAATTTGTAAAAATCATGAAGTTTGTAAGCCAATTATGCCATTTCCAGGTCAAACAACTAAATTTACTAATTATCAAAAGAAATTTAACCATCCGTACGTAATTTATATGGACTTTGAGAGCATATTAGAAAAAATTCCGACATGCAAGAACAATCCACAAAGATCGACTACAACCAAGATTCAGAGGCACATTCCTTATGGTTTTACTCTATATTTAGTGTCGAATGTGACCAATCGCATGTACAAACCGATATGTTATCGTGCCAAAAATGAAGAAGATTTGAAAAACGTCCCGACAAAATTGTTTGAAGAACTCAATAAATTATCGAAATACATAGCGAAAAAATATAATTCTAAGAACATGAAACCTATGAAATTGACAGAAGAAGAAGAAATTTCGTATCAAAATTCAAACGTTTGTCATATCTGTGAATGGTCTGCTTATGATGTTGGGTCAATTCAGTATGGTTTTACTCCTGATAGTTGGAAAGATAAGAGTTATAATAAAGTGAGAGATCATTGTCATTTAACCGGCAAGTTTCGAGGCGCAGCTCATGCATGTTGCAATCTAAATTTGAAATTTCCTCAGAATATTCCCGTTTTCTGCCACAATATGTCAAATTACGATACTCATTTGTACATAAAAGAATTGGCTAAACAATATGGAAATGTTGATTTGATTGCAAACACCGATGAAAAATATATAAATTATTCAGTAAATTCTGGATATGGCTATGAGTTTGACAATGATAAACCTAGAAAATTTATAAAGTTCTCTTTCGTAGACACATTTAGATTCATGGCCTCGTCTATTGAAAAATTAGCTAAAAATCTAAAGAGAGAAGACTTCAAACATACAAAATCATTTTATACAAGATGGACTGAATGAGATAATAGAAAGACAGCCAAATGACGACGACGAGATTTTTAAAATATTGTCTGGAAAAGGAATATTTCCCTATGAATTTATCGACAGTATTGAAAAACTTGATTACACAGAAGAATTGAGAATTCAAGATTTCTATTCACTTTTGACAGATGAGAGCATATCTGAGAAAGATTATCAACATTACTTGAGCGTTTGGAACAAATTAAAAGATAAAAATCTTGGAAATTACTCTGATTTGTACAATATCCAAGATGTTTTATTGCTTGCTGATATATTCGAAAATTTCAGAAACGTTTGCCTTAATTGTTATAAACTCGATCCGGCACACTATCTAACAGCTCCCAGTCTCGCATGGGACGCAATGTTAAAATTAACGAAAATTGAGCTTCAGCTAATTAACGATTATAATATGTATTTAATGATTGAAAAAGGCATTCGCGGGGGCATTTCTCAGTGTATTAAACGATATGTGAAAGCAAATAACAAATATTTAAAAGATTTTGATAAGACAAAGCCCGAAAACTATCTGTTGTACGTCGATGCCAATAACCTTTATGGCTACGGGCTTATGCAAAGTTTACCATACGGCGATATCAAGTGGATGGATCCTAAAACGTATACAAAAGAAGAGTGGCAAGAAACAATTTTAGAACTCACTGGCGACGAAGATTATGGCTATATTCTCGAAGTCGATCTTGGATATCCAACAAATTTTACACGAACATCACAAGGATTTACCTCTTGCTCCAGAACATTTTAAAAACAAACTTTGCACAACTCTACTGGATAAAACTGAATACGTTGTTCATTCGAGAAATTTGAAGTTCTATTTGGAACAAGGTATGATTTTGAAACATGTGAATAGAGTTATTGCATTCGATCAGAAGCCTTTTATGAAAGAATACATTGATTTTAACACAAACATGAGAACCAAAGCTACAAGCGACTTTGAAAAGGACTTTTATAAGCTGATGAACAACTCAGTTTTTGGAAAATCTATGGAAAATGTGAGAAACAGATGTGATATTAAGCTTGGAAATGAAGAATTTTCAATGAAACAAGCTAAGAAAACAAATTTCAAATGCTTTAACATCTTTGACGACAACTGTATAGCGAGTCACATGTACAAACAAAAGGTTAAATTTAAACAAACCGATTTACATAGGATTTTCAGTTCTCGACCTCTCAAAATTGCTAATGTACGAGTTTTATTACAACAAATTAAAGAAGTTTGATCCAGATTTGAATCTGTGTTACATGGATACAAACAGTTATTTTCTAGAATTGAAACGAGATCCTTTTAAAATTATTAAAGAAAATATAGATGACTTTGATACAAGTGATTATCCAAAAGATCATGAATGTTTCACTACTAAAAATAAGAAGGTAATAGGGAAATTCAAAGATGAGTTAAATAGCGAAGTTTTAGAAGAATTTTGTGGTTTAAGGTCTAAGATGTACTCGTACAAATATCTAGATAAAAACCCAGTTAGGTGTAAAGGAATTAAGAGAAGCGTTGTAAATAAAACAATAAATATCGAAAAACTTGAAGAAATGTTTGTTCGAAGATAAAGAAGAATTTAGGGAGATGACAGTAATCAAAAGCTATAAACATGATTTGTATACCATCACCATAAACAAGTTAGCACTGAACGCTAAAGATGATAAGAGAAATTGTCCTAGAAAATAAGATCGATACAGTACCGTATGGCTATAAAACAGATATATTAGACGAATTAAATAAACTTGGAAACTTTGATATGTAAATGGAAGATGATTTAATTCACTGTCACAAGTGTAAAAAGAAAACGAAAAATATAGATTCTAAAAATTGTTCAAACTCAAAACGGATTGTATAGAATTGCAGCAAAATGTTCAAAATGTAAGACAAACAAGAGTAAGTTTATAAAGAATCCAAATCCAAAACCTGTTAAGCAAGAATTGAAGACTAAAGATGAGATAGAGATTGAAGCTCGAGAAATTCATGCACCAGTACGAAAAAAGTTTAAAAAGAGAAAAATTATAACATTAGGAATTGACGATTTATGGGCAGCAGATTTAGTTATAATGTCTAACTATTCAGATCAAAATGATGGATTTAAGTATATGTTAAATGTTATTGATACTTTCTCAAAATATGCTTGGTCAAGAGCTATCAAAAGAAAAAACGGCAAGGATATTTCAAAAGCTTTCGAAGATATAGTAAAAGATGCCATAAGGATCAATCACAAACCTCCTAACCTACTTCATACAGATAAGGGTTTAGAGTTTTAAAAATAAAGAATTTAACGATGTTTTGAGGAAATACAACATTAAGATTTATCATACTGAAAACGAAGAGAAATCAAGTATTGTAGAGAGATATAACAGAACTCAAAATGAGAGAATGAAAGTAATTTTTGAGATTAATAAAAACTTTAAATGGATCGATATTCTTCAAAAAATCGTAAACAATTATAACGATACAGTTCACAGCACAATCAAAATGAAACCGAAAGACGTAGATAAGGATGCAGAAAAGGAGTTATTAGAGACCGTTTTCAAGTATGTTCCACCTGAAATTCACACGAAAACTAAATTTAAAGTCAATGATCATGTAAGAATTGTTAGTAAAAAACAAACATTTTCGAACAAATATAAGAACAATTGGTCAAGAGAAATCTTTGTGATTTATCAAATTAATAACACAGATCCTGTAACTTATAGTATAAAAGATTTAAATAATGAAGAAATAACCGGAAAGTTTTATGAATATGAATTGAAGAAGTCAAAACTGTAATATAAATTTTCTATATATAAATGGCGCATCAAAAGAAATGTACAAAGTGCAAAGAATTTAAAGATTTAAATGAATTTTATAAAGATAAAAATAGGAAAGATGGAATGCATTATAATTGCAAAGATTGTGAAAGGGGAATATCATAAAGAATTATATGATAAAATAGAAAAATTAACTTTGGAAGATAAAGAATGTCTTAAATGTAAAGAAACTAAAAAAATTTCAGAGTTTAATAGTGATCACTATAGTAGAGATAAGAAAGACTCATATTGTAAAGATTGTGTAAAGAAGAATCTTCATAGATTATATTATGAAGATACTCAATGTGAATGTGGAAGAACTATAAAATGGTTAAATAATTATCAAAAACATTTACAAACAAAATATCATAAGTTAAGAGTTTAACATTTTCATCGTGTAATAATTTTTTCTATATAAATGGAGTCTCAAAAGAAATGTACAAAGTGTCAAGAAGAGAATAGAAAAGACTGTTATTGTAAGGAATTATACGTTAAAATGAACAAATTAACTTTAGAAGAGAAAAAGTGTTACTTTTGTAAAGAAATTAAAAATATTTCTGAATTTAATAACTGGCAGTATAGTAAAGATAGAAAAGATGCTTTTTGCAAAGATTGTGCTAAAAAAATTTTCAGCGAAAGTTATAAAAACGAAATGCCTTGTGAATATGAAAAAAGAATTCTACAATGGTTTACCTAGTTATGCTAAACATTTACAAACAAAATATCATAATTCGAGAGTTTAACATTTTCATCGTGTAATTTAGATATTCTATAAATCAGTCGAGATTCTGCCATATTTGTAGTAAAATGATTTCCGTTGTATAAAATATTCAAAGATTCTTTCATTTGGTTATACAGATTGATAGAATTTGGTTCGTCATCAATGAACAAAATCTCTAATTCAGGATAATTTATTTTTAGATGTTTTAATCGGTTTGGTATTTTCTCGTTTCTGAGCTCTGATAACGTAATAAGGCCATTCCCACATGTGATTCTTCTTAATTAACACAAAAAACATGGTGTTTTTTCTTATCAAAATCTTTACATACCATATCTCTCTTCATTAATTCCATTCGCAATTCTTGATTCTCTATTTTCAATGATTTCATTTCATCTTTAATGTGTAACTGTTTTATTTCATCTTTTAACTGCTTATTTTCGTTTTCAAGTTTGTACTCGCCATATTTTCTAATACTCGGTAAAACTTCTTCTAAAACCCAATTTTGAAACGTTTCTGCAATCTTCATTTTAGATTTCAGTATTAAAGAATATATGCCTGGTTCATTGATGAAAAATAGTGTCTGGATGTAATTTTTGTAAGAGTCGCGATTCGATTACCCTTGTCAGAATCTATGTTTTCAAAGCTTTTTTTGTATTTTTCTTTAACATGATCTATGATAGCTTGTCTCGTATTTTTAAATTCCAATATTTCTGCAAACATCTTTAGCCTTAAACCAAAATTCATTATTTTCGTCAACAATTGTAAAGATATGTTTGCTTTTAAATCTAAGTTGATTATTGAGTAGGTCTACAACTGACTCCATTTAGATAGAAAAGAAATTTAACTAGTAATTTTTTATTTTGAGAATGAAGGCCAGATTCATTGATAAAAACAGTGTCAGGATGAAGATTTTGAAAGGGTCTATGGCATAGACTCTTGTTTTTTAAGTAAAAATATTGAATTTTGTCATCATCATCAACTCATTTTTATTCCTTTTTCAATCTTAAATATATTGTTGTTTTACTCTCATTATTTAATAAATTTCCCTCAGAGTCTTGAACAGTTTAAGACGATTTTTTGAATTCTTTTCATATTTTTTCTAATTGGAATATAATCGATTTTCATTTGGTTTTTTCACTAATTTTTGATCCATAAGCAACATTTGGAAAAAAAGTGTACAAAATTTCAGATTCTTTGTGAAGATGTTCGGTATGATTTTCAAAACTAGGTTCAACGAGATTGCAGTTCACTTCAATTACATCGAACGGTCTAAATTTTGGCGTTTTATTTCCTAAATATACCTGATTTGGCTCAATAGTTTCTTGAACAAACCCTAACAAATCTACAATAATTGCTGAAAACATTATTCTTACTGGTGATTTTATTTGAATTTTATTAGAGAGATAATTTTTTTGCATTTCAAACTTGTTTTCGTCAAAGTTTAAAGATTTATCTGATTGTTTGAATGTTTTCAGATAATTTTTAAGGGAATTTTTTATTTGATCGAAAGTATAATATCCTTTGTTTAAAACCATAATATTTTGTTACGTTCTTCTCATTAAATCCTATACAATAAGGAGAACTTTCACTAATATTTATTACAAAATTGTCAGAATAAAAACCGCTTAAACCGATAAAATAATTTGATTCTTCCTCTAAGTGTATAGGATGTTCCAAGTTTAAAAACTAATTTAGTTAGAGCTTTCTGAAGTCAACTTGAACAGCTTCATTTTCGCAAGCGTTGCTTCAAGATGAAAATCTTCTATTTAAATGGAGAAAATTTTTAAAGCAAAAAGATCAGATAAAACTTCAAACGTTTGAAGAAAATAAGAAAGATCAACCAATCAGATTGTTAATTTTATTGTTGGTTCAAGTGGATGTGGAAAAAACAACTTTACTATTGAATTTTATCTACAATAGGTTGATTCCTTATTCCAATTTGTATGTTTTTAGTAAATCTTTAGAACAAGACGCCTATAAAAAATTACAAGAAAGATTTGAAAATATTGAGAAGAACTTAAGTAAGAAAATATCATATTTTTATAATGCTTCTGAGGACATAGTTCCGTTAAGCGAATGTAAACCCAATTCGTTAATCTTTTTTTTTGATGATTGTATTTTGGAAAATCAGGACGTTATTAAGGAATATTTCGTAATGTCTCGTCACAAAAACATATCTTGTATCTATCTTTCTCAATGCTTTTCAAAGGTTGATAAACAAGTTATTAGAAATAATTTGAATATGTTGTGTGTTTTTAAGCAAGACGATCACTATTCGAGAAAGATTTACAACAATTATGTGGGATCTGATATGAGTTTTAACCACTTTAATGAATTGTGGGATAAAATTTGGAAAGAAGACTATGGATTTTTAACTATTAATCTAACTTTGAAGCCTAAAAATGGTAAATATTTGAATAAGTTTTCCAATATAAACGTGTGATAATCTAGTTGTTTTCATGATTTTACGTTCACGTTTACGTTTCGTGTTCTCGTTTTTACGTTCCACGTTCACGTTCCACGTTCACGTTCATGTTTCACGTTCATGTTTCACGTTCACGTTCCACGTTCACGTTCCACGTTCACGTTTATGTTTCACGTTCGTGTTTACGTTTCACGTTCATGTTTTACGTTCGTGTTTACGTTTCACGTTCGTGTTTCACGTTCCACGTTTACGTTTTACGTTCCGTGTTCACGTTTCGTGTTCACGTTTCCACGTTCCACGTTCACGTTTCAAAATTTTTCTAATTAAATGGCGAACGTAACTTCAGAAGAAGCAAAAAAACTTGATCAAATAGAAAAGAAATTAATCAAAGAATTTAAAGAAACAGATTCGAATGGATGAAGAAGAACAAGAACTTATTCAAAAAATTAATCAACCTGTAACATCTGCAATAAAAAATGTTGAGGGTAAAATTGAAAATGTTTTAAGCGATAATCAAAATTTAATGAATTTGGTTCCAGTTGTACGACAATTTGCTGATATTTCGATACCAGAATCTGAGTTTGAATTGCCAAAATTACCATCTTCAACACCATTTAGACCTCGAATCATTGAAGACTCTACCATATTTGAACCAATAAGTCCTGGAACAACGGATATAATAATTGGTGAAATTGGTAAAAAATTTCTTCCTAGAGCAAAGGATGATAAATTTGGTTTGTATTGGGACAGAAAAAAGAAAAGTTTTATGATTGGAAATTTGCCCGTGAATTTTGAACATAATGACATAGTTATTAATGAAAAAATGTACGAAGGTACTCAAGGTTTATGGAGATTATTAACAGGCACTGATGTTCCAAAAGACGGTTTTATATTCTGAAGAAGACTTGAAAAAGTATACTGAAATTTTTATGGAAAATCTGATTCAATTTACAAAAATAATGATCCATCAACTAAGAAACCAAAGTCAAGTAAAGGTAAAAAATATCTCAATTTGATTAAACCAATTTGGGAAAAAACGAATCGAAGGATCAGGTGTGAGAAAATACAGTGATAATAAGATTGAATACAGATATATCGACGATTTGACAAAACTCGATGGAATTATTAATTATATTTATGCTCAAGAGAAGGCTGGAAACAACAATTTTTTGAACGAAAAGAAAGCGATTAAAGATTTTATTTCGAACAAACTTGATGAAAATGATTGAAAAACCTGATGGAATTAAATATTTAAAACGAGTTTTGCCGGCAATAAGTTCATCTATGATTGAGGGTAGCGGACTTTTGAATGATTTTATCAACAATTTACCTTTTGAATTACACGTACCAACTTATCAGTATCTGGGGCCTGGCACAAAACTCGAAAAAAGACTAAAAAGAGGAGATCCTGGTATAAATAAATTAGATCAAGCTGCTATGGAACACGATATTTTTTTATGCAAAACATAGAGACACAAATTCCAGACATATCGCAGATAAAGTTTTTGCAAGATAAGGCAATGGATAGATTTTTATCAAAAGATGCTAGTTTAGGTGAAAGATTTGTTGCGCTTCCAACAGCTGGAGCAATGTTTTTGAAGAGAAAACTAGGAAATGGGAATCGAAGAGAACTTGAAATTTTAACTATATAAATGGAGGTGAATGTAAATTTCAGCAAAAATCAGAAAGAAAAAATAAAATCCGCTTTTAAGAAGAAAATACCCGTTAGTATTCAATTTAAAAATAGATCAACTAAAAAATGGCGAAGATAAGATATTTTTAACAAATAGACAATACAATAAACGCGAAAAACATAAGAAAAACAATAAAGGAACCAGAATAGAATTTTCTTATAATCAGTTGAAAGAACTCAAAAATGGTGGACTTTTGAAAGATTTATTAGATTTTGGAGAAAATATTCCAGTTGTTAAAAATGTTGTTCCTTATGTTCGTAAAGCTGCTCCAATCGTTAAAAAAGATGTGATTCCTATTGTTCGAAACATTTTAAATTGGTTAGATAAAGAGTTGGAAGATGTTACAGGATCTGGATTAGATGAAAAAACTTTGAATTACGTGAAATCAAACATTGAAAAAAAAATTTAAACCTTTAACATTCGGGGAATTGGAAGAAATCTGCAAAAATATTAAACATTTTAGAGGAATCTTCATGAGAGATACATTACCTGAAAAAGTTAAGAAATTTGAATGTGGAATTGTGAATTTAGACTCGATTATGGGAAGTGGAACGCATTGGATTTGTTATTATAAAAATGATAAGAATGCATGTTATTTTGATTCGTATGGAAGAATTGAGGACAAACCACCTATAGAATTGATTAAATATTTGAAAAAAATCAAGCGTCTACTACAATGATTCTCAGATTCAAGATTATAAAGATCCCCCAATTTGTGGTCATTTATGTGTTTTTTGTTTTGAATGAACTGAGTAATGGTAAAGATTTTAAAGAAGTTGTTAACAAATTATTGCTTAATAAATATGGATTCACAAAATATATTTTTGACGTGTTTGGAACACAAATCGAAAGTATTCAAAATGTAGATAATAGTTTGAATTTTGATAGTTTGAGGAATGAGTTTGATAACAAGTTAGAAAATTTATTACAAAACCTTCCAGATTCAGATATGTTTGCTGTCGAGATTGAAGATTTTAAAGCAGAATATGATAACACAAACTTGCAAATTTCATGAGTTCAAATGAAGTTGCTGATAAAATAAAAAACATTGGAAAAAGAAGTTGATGATGGTGTAAAAAAATTATTTACCAATTTAATGTCTCACATCGAAAAAGCTGATGAAATTACTGAAGCGATCAAAGTTGAAAAGAATTATGTTAGTTTGGCTAATAAGAAAAGAATTGTCGGTGTTCGACCTGGTATTGACAAACATGATGTTGTTGTTAAAGAACAAATTTTAAAACCTCTAAAATTATCAGAAAACATCGATATTGTTGATTTACATGATCCGAATGTTAAAAATGCCTTAGATTTTAAAGGAAAAAGAATTAGCGGTGTTAGTAAAGGAATTAATCCATTTGATGTTGTTGTAATGATTCAATTAGAAGATCCTATTAAAATGTTTAATGAACTAAAACAAAATTACGAGAATCATAAACAGCATGTTAAAGATTTTACAACAGAAGTCTATGACAAGTTAGAAGCCAGAAATAGAAGATCAGTAGACGATGTTGGTGAAATTAATGAAAAAGTTATAAAACTTGCGCAAGACTTTAATACATATAAAAAAAATGTTAGTGAAACAGTTTTTAAAACTTCAGGAAAATTTTTTAAACTTTTTAGAAAATTTTGGTACACGTTTCAATGAGAAAGCAACACATAATAATGAATTACTTAAAAGTATAGATGATCGATTACTCTTTATATCTCGATAAAGTAAATAAACTAGAAGAAAACTTTAATAAATTTAAAGAAGATGTCGATAAAACTTTTGAAAACATCGACAACAGATTTAATGGAGTAGGTGGTTACGATGACTAATTTTCCTTATATAAATGGCGCTCATATATTGTGTGAGATGTAAAGAGAAAACTGCCACAAACGATATAAAATACTATGCAAACATTAACGGAGTTAAAAGAATTTCGGGAAAATGTGCTGAATGTAACTCAAAAAAGAGCCAATTTATAAAAACTTGATTTTGAAATTTTTTCTTAATAAATAGAGATGGCGGGACATTACAGTGCTTTCGATCTTTTTATAATGCAACACGAAAGAAATTTGAAAAAAGAACATTGGGATGACATTTCTCAAAAATATGAATTATCCGAAGATATGATGAGATTATACGTAAACAAATTGAATTGGTATAACATTGCTAAATATCAAACTTTATCATCAGAGTTCATTCAAGAAAATATACATTATCAATTAAAAGATCATATGTCTGTTCTTTGTCTCTATCAACACTTGAGTATAAAGTTTTTGGATGAAAATAAAGATACAGTTGATTGGAATAATATTATAGATAGCGGTTACTATCCTGTGCAGATTTTATTGAAATATGTGACCGAGATCGCAAAATTTAAGGAAGAGAATCCTGAATATGACGAAGTAGATCATTAAAAATGACTCTAATCTTTTTAATTATTTTACTAAAATTTATATCTTTTCTTATAAAAACGTACATTAGATCGATGAAAAAATGATACACGATGTTTAAAATTTCTAAATTTTCTCTTATTAAATGGCGGACTACAGAAAATATGCTAGTGATATTGAAAGGGCGGAGTTTAAAAATTTCTATCCAATTAGTAAACAACATTTGAATGAAACCGAATAAAAGAACTGAGTTTAATATTGATTTTGGAGATAACTTTTGCTCGTCTAACTTCCAGTTTTATATTTCTGGAACTTTAACAAAACAAGATGGTCAAGCATATCTTGGAACTGATAATGTTAGATTAATCGATAATTTTATACCGTTTTTATTTTCTAAGATTGAAGTAAGAAAACACAATAAATTGATAGAAGAAGTCGAAAACTGTGGCCAATTAAGCACAATTAAAGGAACTATTTCGTATTCAAAAAGTGATGTTATTTCTCAAAACTTCTAATGGCTTTGAATCAGATTTTAAATTTGGTGTTTTTGAAGCAGCTGGAAATTTATCTCATTTTGGATTAGGATTTTTTGAAAATGTTACTATTCCGATCTATAAAGGAGGATTTTATCTAAGTTTTATAAGAGCAGAAGACGATGATGTGATTCTGAAGACTGCAACTGGAAATGTTATGCCTGTTGATGGAAAAATAACAATTACAGATTTTTTTATTAGAGTTCCAATGATTGATTATAAAACCACGAGTAAAATTAGGTTGATTGATGAAATTACAAAAAGTCAAAACATTATGTTTAATTTTCTAGATTGGCAATGTATTGAACAAAAAGGTATTTCCGGAACAACTTATTCGTTCGATATCACAAATATTTATAGAAATATCTTCAATCCCAAGTTCGTTATCATAGGTTTTCAAACAGATAGACAGAATAATCAAGAAAAAAATCCTTCAAAGTTTGATAGTTTGGATGTAAAAAATATCAGAGTAAAATTGAACGGTTCTTATTATCCAGATGAATTACAAAATTTAAACATTTCCGGAGGTCTTTTCAGAATCATGTATCAGATGTATCAAGATTTTAAGAAAGTTTACTGTAATAATAAGGAAATGTATTACAATCCTAAAGAATTTTTAGCGAATAGACCTATTTATGTCATTGATACAACAAAGAGTTTGACAAATATTTCTGGTTCAAAGAACGATATAATTATCAAAATGGATTTTCAAAAAGCTGTTACAAACGCGATTTGTTATGTGGTTGTGGTTTCTGAGAAATTTTTAGCCTATGATGTGATTAAGAACGATATTAGAGAAATTCAGTAAAAATCACGTTATTTTCACTATTATTCATCGGATAATTTTAAAACTTCACAGAATTGTTTAAGACCATGATATAAGTATTCATTTTTAATTTCAAAAGAATATCTTAAAAAATGGGGATGATATTAACAAAAAACTATTCCAAGGTCATCTTAAGGGTTGGACCGGAAGTTATGATTTTAAAAAATACTTTAATATTTACTGATCCTATATACCAAATTTCAGCAAAAAAGCTCCAATAGTTCTCGAGATATAAGAGTTTTAAGATAAGGGATGATTGGGGTAGTTTTTGAAAATTTTGTTATTTTCATGAAATTTTAAGTTGAACTCGCTTGTTTTTGAAGTTTCAGATTTTTCTGATAATTTTTTTTATTTTTTTATGAATATTAAGAAATAGGGGATGATTTCACCCTTATGGATAAGTTAAGTCGAAAGAGTTAAGTATTTACTATATGTGTACCAAATTTCATTAAAATCGGTTGAGTGGTTTTTGAAATATAAAATTATTAATAAATTTGTAAACTAGCACTCCTAATTGAACAACTTATATAGCAGAGATATAGCTTATAACTTTCGAGACTCTCCGTAGCTCAGTTGGTAAGACGCTTGCCTTCAAAGCCTGAGGTTCTGGGTTCAAATCCCAGAGCTTCAGGCGCGCTTTTTATTGAGGAAGACATGGTTGTCGTTCAGTGGTTGGGGACAAGTCTTTACACGAGTGGCCATAGTGTAATGACTATAGAACAAGCCGAGTAATGACAACTGTGGTTGGCGCGCCATTTGCTTCCTCACCTTTCCACTTCATTCCTTAATTTCCTTCTCTTCCTTAATTCGTTCATTACATTCATTCACATCGTTCATTAATACAACATTACACTTACAAAACACCCGACACAAATTCCCTAATTGAATCTCTCCATCAACTTCTACACAGTAGTTACCAAAGAAAAAATGAGACTTGGGAACAAAAAAATTCCAGAGTCTAAGACCCGAATTACAGCTCCTAGCCATTAACTTGGTTGGACAGTAGCAGTGCAGGGCCAAGTCTCTAAACAATAGACACCGTAGAAGTTGAATGTGATGTGATCCCCCATAGCGCAAACACGCACACTAACAACACTACACCAAAGACACAATCATTCATTTTGTCTTTTACAATAATTGATGATGTTCATATTATTCTCTTTCATTCCTTCTAAAACTTCAAAAATATACTCTTTCGTTGCTGAAAAATCTCGATTTCTTCCGTAATAATCTTTGTAATCATAGACAAAATATCCTAAATAGTTGTACAATAGAATGAAATTATTTCTATTTATCTCTGTTGTAGAAATGTAAACACAAACATTTGCGCTGAAAAATTTATATCTCGGCAGACTTAGTTCCATAATCTCCATTTATAAAAAAATCTTTTTGTTTAAATGGAAGAGTATAATGCCAACTGTTACAAGTGTTCTAATAGAGGAGAAATTATCGATAAAAGATATTTAGTTTGTAGAGGTTGTAATTTAATTTTGTTAGAAAGACCTAAACCTAAGAAATTTCGAAATAAATTAACACATTTGAATAACCTGCTTACAAAATTGCAATATGGAGACAAGAAGCAAACAAAATTTGTTACAGAATTTAGAAAACAGAATAAAAATTTTTACTTATCTCTTGGAACCATTGACAAAATTATTTTCCTTTTCAAAGAATACATTAGGTTTGTAGGTATCGATACACACGTTTATTATGAAAAGATATTACCTGTATTTTTTCATTATCTGGATGTTGAATTTGTTTATGATTTTGAACCAGAAATCCTCGATGATTTTATAGTACATTTGGAGAAACTAAACGAAGAACCTCTTGAAAAGAATGCGGTTTTTACTCACATTCTCCCCGACTTCTCGAGTGAAGGTTAGCGAATTTCATTTTTTCCGTCTTTAAATTTTTTCTATTTAAATGGAGTTCTTGAAGGAGTTAAATGATATTGGAGAATGTAAGTTTAAAGAGTATAAGAAGTTAAATGAATAGGAAGAAAGGAAGAAACATAGAATCTTGAATTTGGAGAAAATGAAAGATAAATTCGGGTTTACAATAATTGCCGAGTTGGAAGATTGTAAAGTACACTTGCCGAACAGATTTTTGACTGTTTTGGATGAGAAAAAGATTAAAGAATTAAACAAAAATGAAAAATTACACTTGGTTGTTACTGGAAAGAAGACTATAAAAGATAAAGAAATTATAACAATTAACTTTGTAGAATAAAGTCTTAACTCTAAAACTTGCAGTCCCTCCCCACGTCATAGTACTGTTTTGATAACCATAGTTGGTGTCTTTCTTCATAGGAATCACATGGAATATTATCTACAGTAATACCTTTTGTTTCACACAAAATGTGGCTATATTCTATAAGAAAAATTCTATAATGCTCTTTAATGAATTGTGTTGATAAATCTTGATACTCACAAAAATTCCTAAGACATTCATCAATTAAGTCTTGATTATCTTGAAAGAACGTATAATATGGGGAAAAATGTCATAAAAAAACGATGAAAACTCTCTGTTTGTTTTTTTTACTTTCTTTTCAATATCTTTCGTAATTATATTAAATATGTAATCCCTTACTTTTTTATTTTTTTGCCGATAGTAAAACACTCCATTAGACGTTTTTTTCTGCAAAAGACTTTACAAGTTCTTTGAATTCTGTATCATTTAAGGAAATTATCAACTGTTCTTTAAAATGTTTTGGTAATTCGTTGAACTCGTTAAAATTGTCTTTCTTTGTAAGTTTTTGAAATGCTAGAAACTGAAGAGAGCTTGGTGAGTTCATGTTGTTTATTTAGTAGAAAAGTTTTTTATTAAAGTACAGTATGTTTTTAGTAAAAATGTTTTAAATTGATTAAATTTTATTAAGATAAATCCTTTATTCGTAGCAGATTTGACAACATTTTACAAAGCACAGCTTAAGAAAGTAGAAGCAAACAGCTGTAGATTTGGTTAATTTTTCATTCCACAGAGTAGATAGTAATGTGCCGATCCTGGATCGCTTTTGGAGACGAACGACTGTAGATTCGGTTAATTTTTCATTGAGATTTGCTGTGTTATTTCTCAGCTTCCTTTATGGTACATTGAACAGTATTTTACATTGCTTTTTTCGGTCGGCTCCGAAAGTGCGCCAGGAACCCCATATTACTATCTACTCATATTATATATTATGAGAAAGCATCAAATTTAAATAGATACAATTTTAGATGTTACGACCATTTTAATGTGGATCAAAAACTTTTTTAAACTAGTTCTATTAATGAGAATTTTGAATTTAACCCCCGCTCACTTAGTGAGGCGTCTGTAACGTGAAACTGTCACAGACTTGACTCCTGGATACTTGCTGTAATGTTCGTCTTATGTGATAAAAAATGTCAGTGCTGAAGAACCTCGAATGGAACTCTGATTCGTTCAACATCACCGATATTTGGACTACAAACTGGCATCTAGAAGCAGCACAAAGGGGAAGGAACTGGAGCTGAACTCAACATTCACATTGAATCAACCCCTTCCCACCATAGCTAGGTGATGCGTAGAAATCTTCTATTACTATTAAATTAGAGAATTAGATATAGAAATAGAACATCACTCCTTACGTAAGTAGGTACTGTACCGATTTTTAAACTTTGACGTTGGGTTTCGTCTAAGTGGAACCAAATTTATTTCGAAAGGTTTGGAAATATTTATTTGTTATTCTTCTAAGTTATATTTGCCTGCTCTAAACAATAATGTTTAATTAAAAGACAAATAAATGCAAACCTTGTTTTGTTTGAAGGAACCGAATAGTACTGCGTTTCACCAAACCTACTCGTCACACCAAATTCTGAAAGAACCAATGTTTCATATTTGTGGAATGAGAATTTCACTTTAGGATATGTCATTTACCTAAAGGAGCATAATTAATTGGGACAAATTCACAAACGCTTGCGTCAACAGCGTGTCTCGTTAACATGCTGGTGTGACATTCTCCTATGAGAAACATAATATTATTAATCATTGATGTTCGTCCTAGCAACCTGAACAACTTATTTATTGATAATATATAATGGAGAGAGTCACAGATACAATAATGTATTAGCCATAACGTATATCTTACACTAAATCGATAGAACTATAGCTTTATATTATCGTTCAGTTATTGTAATTTCAGCCATTCTTAGCAATTCTTACCATTAGAAAGTATATGGTACTTTTCCTTAGAAGAAAATTCGGTGACATCACTTCCCGGTAATGACCATTTCAGTAAGTAGACCAGAATACGTTAATTAGAACGTACGTTTTATTTTTTCCTTCATGAGAGAAATTGATGAGATAATTTCATAAGTAATACTTATACAGTCAATCTTAGTAAAACATATTTAAGACGTTCAAATATGTTATACATTAAATTAAAATTCAAAGATAAATATAATCATACAAATAATTAGTGATAACCATCCAATCTGATCCTAACGATACTTATCAATGACAGTACATGTGAAACCTCTCAACAAGATTAATCAGGGAGATCATTGCTCAGTAAAAACCATTTCAGGCGTTCCCAGAAATCGTTCATTATAATTTCACCTATAAATGGTAATGAGTATTTCTCAATAGATTTATTCATTACATTAATAAATTTCATTGATTAAGGGGAGTCAGTCGCGAAGATATATCAAAAAATGGATATTTTAAAAATAACAGTTTTTAATTCTATGTTTCTTCCAGATTAAGAATATATATATAACACTTTGTAGTTATTAAATTTCGTTATTGATATAAAAAAAATTGTTATTAAACCCTTACACTCAATTTTGAAGCTCGCTCTAAGACTGGCCAGCGTTAGGAGTGAAGTTAGGCCTACGCTACACCCAATACTTGGGTGGTGGCGACTATGGGCAGGAAAAGGTAGACTAGCAGATGTAGAGATAGACCAGTTGCAAAGGTACTATGGCCTAGCCATTAGGAAAAATACAGAAAGCGTTGAGGCTATGCAAAAAGTGATATGGGCCACCTTTTACGATAAATTGTCTTCTGACGAGAAGCCTCAGAACCAGCTGTGTCCTAATGATAGCCAAACATGGTGTCAGTACAATAAGCAGAAACAAAAAGGAGAAGCCTAATGCCACAAACACTCTTTGCCAGATGCTGACATGGATTTCATCAAACCTGTTTTTATAGATTTGTCAAATCTAAATCTTTTTAAAACGGTGCTTACACGGGGAAACTCAGAATCCGAACGAGAGTCTGAATGGTGTTATTTGGCAAAGATTGCCAAAAACTGTTTTTGTAGGACTAAATGTAATTAAATTAGGTGCAACTGATGCTGTAATGTGCTTCAATGAGGGATACATGGCCAAAACTAATGTCCTCAAGCTTCTGGGGTTTCAACCCGGAAAGTTTATGGTCGAAGGCCTACGGAACATTGTTAGCGAAAGGATAAAAAGAGCCAATATAGAAGTAAGAGAGGGAAACAAGAAGAAGAGAGTAAGAAGGAGGCTTTTTAAGAAGAAACGAGAAGAGAGTGAAAGTGCTGATTACTGTCCTGGTGGATTTTAGAAGTAGTGTTTAGATTTTTTGACTTTAAACTCAATTTCCCGAAACCTGTGTTTTTTTTAAACTTAGGTACCATTATTTCAAAAACTATTCAACGTATCATCTTTCAATTTTGTACATACCTTCTCCATACTATGGTGAGTCATGCATTGTTGTTAGATTTAAACCAATAGAAGCTATAATAAAAAAAAATATAACTTTTTCACCTGCCATTCATTTTTTAAGCAATGTTTAGTTTTGTTTTATAATTTGAACCATTTACGCAATAACACTCAAATTGCATAAATTATGCCTTAAGTAATAACAATCACCCACCAAAAATTTCAAGTCTGTATCTTTAATAGTTTTTAGTTAAACGGTACATATGTGTCGTTATGTTTCTCCATATAAATAGCATGGAAATAAGCAATAATTATTCAGTCAATCTTAGTAAAACATATTTAAGACGTACAAATATGTAATACATTAAATTAAAATTCAAAGATAAAAATAATCATACAAATAATTAGTGACAACCATCCACTCTGATCCTAACGATACTTATCAATGATAGTACATGTGAAACCTCTCCACAAGATTAATCAGGGAGATCATTGCTCAGTAAAAACCATTTCAGGTGTTTCCCGAAATCGTTCATTATAATTTGGCCTATAAATGGTAATGAGTATTTCTCAATAGATTTATTCATTACATTAATAAATTTCATTGGTTAAAGAAAAAGGACTATTATTAAGTTACAAACATTTTACTTTTTAATTAAGTTATAAATTTATTTTAGCGAAGCATTTTCAGCTTTGATTGTACAAATTAAGTTTAATATTGAAAAAAAAACAAAGGTTTAAATGCGGTGCGTTTTGCAAAGAGACCGGATAATTATTCTAAAAGGGACATTCATTTCCATTTGTAAAATGAATGTAAAAACGCTGAATTACGAAGAAATATTTCTCCATTGTTAATTGCAACCCTGTGTGAAATTAAACATTCTTCACAGCAAAGGCTTCCCCAACAAAAACATTCCACTTTTGACAATATGCAAGGACGCAATTGAAAGAAAACTTTGCTGTATTTTATTTATTCTGTGTGGGTTTAGTACTTTATAAAGTTATAACATGAGTAATATGGTCGACATTAATACTATTGGTGTATCCAACATGCTAAATTTAAAAACTTTGATATTTCAAGTTTATCTATTATTTAAAAATCTTTTCATAGGTTATAAAAAAAAATAACAAAAATCTGTAATGAAATAATATATCGTAAAAAACTGTGGCATTTAATAATATTATTCCAGTTTACTTCTCCAATTAAGAGGAAAATGTCACGCGTATATTTAATCTGCTCGTAACTTCTAGAAAAACATTGTCACAATCCTTGGGAAGCCCCTTGAAACATGTGAGAGGAAATCCTTTTTACATGTAATTATAACAGTGCATGTACGTCTCAGAGTTAAAATTCTCACCACTATAATAATTAGAAGAAAATTAGGGAAGAATGTAAGCATGTAATGGTCATGTCAGGAATTAATATAAATTACTCACAAAAATTCTAATACTCCAAATGAGAACAGTTCTTCACACAAACTCACAATATAGATGCAAGATGTTGCCAATTAACTGTTAAAACACAAAAAATATCCAAAATAACCTTGATATTTGGATCATAAGAGTAAAATACAGAACATTGTAACTTCAATATAGTGGAGGATATTTAAAACGGCCTATAAAAAAATTTAGATTTGGAAGGATGCATTACATTTAAATCAACCATGGACTTGTTTCAAATCTTAAGGTTATTTTTTAGTTAAATGTTCCTCAAAATATTCCGAAAGGTTTCGAGCATATTAGAATGTATCGAGTTAAATAATTATTATATTGGAATAAATCATATCAAAAAAATTAAAATATTTCTATACTATAACTATTACAGTGACATCGACAGTTATGGTTATTTATTTTTGGTTATAATTTATGGTTATTGTTAAAGTCTTATTAACCCACTCATTAGAATAAAAGTACCACTATATGATGTAAATAGTTCTCATACGTTTTTTTATAATTATTCTGTATGTAATCCTAACTAAGCATTTTTTTCAGATTATAATGCCACTTCAAGATTGTAAACTAGTTTAAATTTTGACATTTTCATTGTATGTAGGCAACCACGTATACCGGGAAAACACCTGTGAAATGAGCAAAAATGTCTCCAAGTGAGCGATTTTAATATGTAAAGAATTATATATATATATATATATATATATATATATATATATATGAAACAATTAACAGAAAAAAATATTTATAAAACTCAAACATTTGTTCAAATCCTTTAAAAGCAGGATATTAATATTTAAGAGGGACATTTAAATAAGTTCTCTCGTACAAAAATTTCAAGAATGAAACTGATTGTCACAAAGTGGAACAGATCTGTTTAGAGTAAAAACGCAGACTGTGTTTACAAGGCGAGTAGCGATCACACAAAACCAACATTCTCTGTCAGGAAGTGAAAGGTTTGTTATTCTGTTCGAGACAGTTTTTACGTCAGTAAATCTCTGATATTTCCCTCCATAATGTCTCAATAAGTAGAAGTTTAACATTTTTTTCAGTTTCTTTAATAGGCGATGTATGAAAATAAAGCATTTATGTTATATTTTTGTAAACACGGTATGTTTTCGGACCACACCTAAGTGTAAAGAGTATTCGATAAACGAGCTAAGTAAACTATGATCCTACTGAGGCTTTAATTTGTATTTTGTACTAGATGTTTAAGTGTTGAAAGGTGCACCATTATTGTTCCGTCTGTCACTCGCCTTTTAGGGGTATTCCTGTGTCCGATACGAAAAAATAGAAATACCTGATAAGCATGATTTAATCTGATTCTCTGTACCTAAAACGTAAGATTATCGCAAACCTTGGAACTCTATATAACAGATTCATGGAAATATCGCAATGTCTATAAAGTTAAATTAAATAGTTTGTTAATGTATTAAATTAAATTAAATTACTATACAAATTTAAAATTAAATACGATATATTTAACAAAACTTATTCTATTTACTGAACAATTACCATTCCAAAAAAGTTGGCTTCTTATGAACAAACGATGTAGCAAATATATAACCTTTTTAAATACTTTGATAAGTAATAATATAACTGTATTATACTTGGACTCTAGATATGTACTTAAAAACTCATACAGTATTTACAGTAGCCTACTACTATCCATGTTATATCATGTTGTCCATTTTTTGTTTGACACGTTGGTTTTTATGTTTAGCAAACAATGATTTACAAAATATCTAAGATTCGAGTTACGTAATGAGATTTGTTAGAATTAACATTGTTAAGGTTAACAATGTTTTGAGTGAAAATTTCAGTCCGTTACGTTCATCTGCTAGCGTCTGTCTATCTTCGTTGTTTAACACAAGAAAATATCATTCCAACCTTAAGTGAGAACACGTTGTGTATTACCTTTTTATTTTAGGTTCTACTTGCCATAGTATATTTATAAGTTATTTACGTTTTTACCAATATTTATAAATTATATCAACTCAAATTATAAATGAACTAATATTTTTTCCATCAAAAAGTAAGCTTAGTTTGTAGAAGACCTGCAATCTTAACATTTATGTCCAAAGGTTTATAACTATTTTGATAACCTATGATTTATTCTGATCATGGTATTCAAAAGCGCCAAAAATGATAATAGATAGGATTAATAGGAGAATGAATGTAATGATGACACTGGGTAGAACTACCTCAGATATGGAAATTCCTCTGTATTGCATTGCGATAACGGAAAATCGGAAACCATATGTTATCCAGCATAGCCCTACGTCCCAGAGTTTATATATCAAACGCACGATATCACATTACTCTCAAATCCAGTGGACAATGATTCATAACGATCATCATTTAATGAACGATAAGTTTAACATAAAAAAACAGGGATATTGATATTTCAGGAGCAACCTAAGCAGTCAACTGCACATTGCGTGTGCAATACTAATTTTGAAACTCGTTAACGAAATCCTAATTGCACGGAAATGATGATCACTGAATGAATCCGCGCCGATTCGTGAGTATTGAAAACATGTGTATTTTAGAACCAGTAATTTCAATAATGTTTATGGCATTCACTTTCCATCGCGTACGACCATTTCGTGACAAATGCACATTATTGCTTTATGCTGAAATTATTTCTATGACACACATAGACATAAAACATAGACACGATAACTTACAATTAATCAAAATAAAAAACTATCTATTTCTAATTTACTTAACTATATTCCATATTTTCACATTAAATACTAGTATCATTATTATCTACGAGATTTTATGACATTTTTATAATCTACACATAATATTTGAAGGGTTGATACATTTTTAAAATAGGTATATATCAAATTATTTGGATAGCTTAACTTGTTTCTTTAAATACAAAATTATAAAACGAGACATTTATAGTAATACTAGCTGTTACCCGCGGCATTGCACGCAATATTTAGAACCTAAGTCCTTGTATTACTTAGTAAAAGCAATTATGATGTAATATGATGTAGTCCTGTAAAAATTTTAAAACGTAAGTAGGCATACATTAGGTAGATGTTATTTAAGTTCATGGTCAGAGTTTAACTTAATTATTATATCACTTACCTACTATGTCGCAGTTTAGCTTGCCATATTGCCTAGATCAAAATACTATATACGTTCGATTATCTAGTTCTCGGAAATCTATTTTGGTAAAAATCGTGTTGACATAGTTGAGTTTGCCTTTTCCTGATGAAGAAAATACACACATAAGTAGGACTGAAAAGTCTATTACGACCTAGGGGGAAGTCCTACCTACTTCTTATGTACTTTCGGTATGAGGGGGAAATCCTTATTAAGGCTATGCAACATTCCAAAATATCGTTATTTTATACTATCTGCATTACACTACCGATCAAGCACTGTTTACTTATTATTGATAAAATTTAAATATAAACAGATATTTCAGAAAGTTAATCGAACTATAGCTGTCAACGGCTGTTTAGTGCCAGTTTAATTTGAATCATGAAACGTAAAAACTAAAATTTTTCTGAATTCCAAAATATTCTAGGTAAATTTTGTTAACTTGTTCTTCATAAAATTCTTCCTCGGATTTCAATGGACAGTTTACAAAAATGATTATCCGAAATGGTCCACCCGTTATCGAGATACCAACACATTTTGCGATTAATTTTTATTTATAAAATTCAAAACACCACATATTACACGGTTTTGGTGGTAGAAGATTTGTAATACTTTAATTTCAATGAATTTAAACCAAAGTCCTGTACGGGTGTATGTGAATATTAACATGGTGTATGTGAAAACGGTGATTGCTTTCTTATAAGAAAACTTAATTGTTTAAGACTCAAAAATACTTTAAAATCACTTTAAATACATATTGTTAGTCGGCTAGTTTTTGGTGTACAGATGTCAACACAACTATAGGAATAATATGTATGTTCTATAATGAAGTTTAAAGTGCTTTATGACTTTCATATTCAACCTTAATTCTAAAAAAGAAACTAGACAGAACAAAATTTCTAGAAACTCTTTTTTATAACAATTGCAAGTAAGAATTAAAACACTTCTCTTCTTACACTTTTTTTGTTCTATTCCTCACCTCGTCTAAAATTAGAGCTATTTTACTGATTTTTAATTTTTGAATCCTTTTCGCACGCAGCATATGGTGAAATGAGATTGAATTTTGCATATAATGAGATATTAATAGACTTGTAAGATAATATTTTTTAATATATACTGAATAAGACAGTAATATTAAAAAATCTTGTGTAAAATATGACAATGCCTTTTAAATTTATGAGTTCCCTCAATTCTAGATGTCACGAAATATTCGTTCTCTCACCTGTTGGAACATCATACATCAGAACTAATGGATTGCTACCCACTACATCTAGACATCTCTGAGGCCTGTTCTTGTCTGTACGCTGGTTCCATCAAGGTGATGGCCACAAGTTTATGAATGATTCAACAGTCGCTGTCAAAGTTGTATTCGTAGTAGTATCACGTTACAATACTAGGCCTACTATTAAAATATGAAAATGTACCGCAAATTTGGAGTAACATATATTAATTTTTATTGGATTAATAAATAATAATTTTTGCAGTGTTTATAATTACATAATTTTACACCTCTTAATTTCTTTTTGTATCTAGTATTTTTATTTTATAAAATATATAATGATTTAAAAGTATATAATAGTATAATATATATTATCTCATAACATGACGTGTACAATCACCGGAAAATATAAGTGGATTTTAAACATTATAGGAACTCTATAAACAGTTTTACATCTTTATGTATACCGAAATTCTAAACACTGAGATTTAGAAAAACGGGAACATTCAATTGTACTATAGTACTATCGCAATAGTTTTAGAGAGCATATGAAATATAATACGAAATTACCACTATGTTGACAGAAATAAATTTCACGATGTAATATTGTATTGTAAATTGCAGCTTATGCATACAGTTGAAATTAAAATAATAAAGTAGAAAGTCCATTTAACAACTTGGAAACAACAATAGATCTCAACGCGCTCTTTCGTTGTAGTAGTCTTTCTACCACACGGGAACTTTTATTTTAAAACACTATTGTCAAACATAAATAAATGAAGAAACGAACTAACAATTTTATATAATAACTCGATGAAGATTTAATTTGAAGAATTAATTTTAATTGGGAATCAAACATCATTTCTATGTAGACTAGAATTACCTTATAACACATTGCTAACAATGGACGTTGGCTAAGCGTCATTAACGCCTATGACTCAGTAAGCGAACACAATTTATCTTTGTTGCTGGGGGATGTAAATATTTCTCTCCTTTATGATTGTCTCTCTGTCCGCAGATTTGAATGACCTATAGACATTTTTCCTTGCTACCTTAAGCGACATGTGGTATGGCGTACCCCTACTTTGTTTATCGTAGACTGCAATTCTATTGATATGAATGCGTAATTCATATACAACAAATTTAAAATTTATTAAAGGATGTTATTAAAATGGTTCAAATGTTATAAAATCTTATAGTAGTATTTTTCGTTTTTGCTTTACTCTTTAGTAGTTTAGTACGATTTAGCTATAGCATTTAAATAACAGCTTATTTGACTGACTATAAGAAACGTAGATTTTAAACTTTAACGATCTTAAAAATGTATAAATATAAGTAGTAAATTTTCCATGTTTTTAAAATTTTAGTATTCAACTTGAATTATTTTCTTTTATTAAACTTTGTATAAGTTTAAAACTATGTTTAGGCTTTTATTTAAATATTCTGAGAAATTCCTCGCGAGAGTCATCTGAATCAAGCGACGGAGTTTTGTTTGTATTCAAACTAAGTATTAATATTTTGGTTTAACCATATACCACGAGGAAAATGACATAACAAGAGTTAGTTCCTAATTAATGCAATCATAAGGACTTTCTGGTTACATTAGTAGTATACTTAGCTTATTTTAGTAAAAGCATAATTTTGTACACTATAAAGAAAAATTTGGATCTAGATGATCAAAATTCGCATATTTAAAAAAGAATTGAATGTCCATGACTATGTTTAGACGAGTTATTATTGTAAGTTGGCATAATCTTTTTTGTGAATAGCATTCAAATAAATAATATACATATCTTCTAACAATTCCTTTAAATAATATAAAAACCAAAAATACGTAAATTATATTTTTGATAATATACGATGATGCTGTGTTATTTCCTTTAAAAGGTTAAACTACTTTATTCAGTTATTATAAATTTTTGCCTGTGTAGCATAAAATTTTGTTATGGATTATTGACCACAATATTGTAAACAAAAGTGCGTCATTAACAAGTTTGGAATAGAAACGTTCGTTGCATAAATTAATTCAGAGTTTCTCTCAGTGAAATCAGCGCTAATGGAAAGTTCCATCAGTGGGGATTGCTTTTCCTTGTTGATTTTTAGGACAAATAATGGAAATAGAGATTTTGACGGGTACTGGAAATAATTACCACATATTGAACTTTAATAGTAGTACTGTCTCATCTGAAGATAGGGGTGTTTATAATATGTAGTTATGTATGAAAAATTATGAATATATCATCCATGTTCTATTGATAACTTAAAAGATATGTTAGACATATAATTTTTTCTAAGACAGACTTCTTCTATATAAATAATAACACAAAATCTGGAAGTGTGTAATATGACAATCCATTGTCATTTTTTAACGTATCACATGTAACAGAATATTGCTTCGGGTTTTTATATTTCCGACTATAAATCAGCCGAAGACATTATCTATTATATTTGTATGTCTTCACATTAAACATTCTTCACCTAAATCAGAAACTGAGTTGTGTAATTCACAGTGTTTTAACGTGTACATGTGAATGCATGTTCACGCACTTTTTATTTTAATTCGTTTTGAAAAATGTTTTATAATTATCAATATAACCCCTAAAGCATAGTTTTGGGGATACTTAGGGATGTTTTTATCATAGGGACGATCAAACAGCATTAAAATAATTAATTAAAGTATAGGTCGAGAAGTGCATCAAAATAAATGTTTTTTAGTAGGACGCAATGCTTCAAACTGGACCTCAAAATAGTTTCCCTATCTAATATGGCTGCGGTGTAAAGTTTCTCTTAAAATATTGAAACTACTATAACACATACTATTATATTAATGATAATATTAATTTACTGTAGTGATATTGATATTCAAGTACTTACAATTACAGCAAGTGCATAAAACTTTTCCCATGTGCATTGGGCAATATCGGAATTTGTACTATAAACCTTTTTTAACGTGTCCTGAGGTATTTTTCGTATTTCTTCATTGATTCGATGAATTATGTTTTGTTTGTTCGCAGGCTTATTTATGTAAGCCTTTTATTTTAAATCACCGAATAAAAAGAAATCTGAGGCATTTAAATATAGTAATCCAGTTGGCCAACATACTGTTCCCCTTCGATCCAACGATTGGGAAACTCTCCTGTTAATACCTTAATGTGTCATAACTTTGACAAAACACAGGACGTAAATCCGGTATAATTGTAGCTCTTAACATAAATTCATATTAAACCACGTTGAAATTGCCTTTATTTACACAGGGTACTACAATGCGATTCCCAACTATCCAAGCTCACTTTTTCATTTCTTGGTGTACCTGAGTAAAACTATATCTGATAAAGAGAAGATCTTTACCGCTCTCATAACGGCAGTTATGAATACTTACAAAAATAATAAATAAATAATAATAATAAATTCAAAAATTTGCTTCGTCTAAAAATGCAACCTTAGGTGGTGATATATATATATATATATATATATATATATATATATATATATATATATATATATATATATATATATATATATATATATCTCAATGATATATAATTCATTGTTAATATACGTTAATATCATAAAACAATGTACAATGTGATATTTGATATGATTCATATCTTATAGATAAGTAAGATTTTTAATAAATGTATTCATATTAATAATTATTGTTTATACCACAATAAAATTGAAATTCGATTTATAAAATGCTTTATTTATATTAAAATTATTATATTTATTAATGGATATTTATGTTTGCTACGTTTACAAATACTGGCCGTAGAACGACTAACAATTGAAATGAGAAAAAAGATTACGTTTATGAACTCTCATTGTAATATATTTGAGATATTTACAATAATACCAACGGCGCATAGTGGATTTTGTGAACTGTCACCTGTAACCACATCAGGCTCATCAATATGGACAGGTGCGATAATAATGTGCCAGCTTGTTACATAAATACACTGGACAATAATTAGTTATGTCCACATGTTGACATAAAACTGCAGCACACGAACGTTGAGTCAAACATATTTTGCGATAACAAGACTAGTTCACGATTATGAAGAATTAATTTTATTTCAAAACCTATTCTAGTTAAATAGCTGCCCCAAATGTTAGGTCGAAATGAAAAATTATTTTTATATTGTACCGATTGTATTAAATTGTAATTCTGGGGTAACTAGATTACCGGTGGGAGGAGTAGGCCCAGAAGAATGATAAGGACTGGACAGTACAAAAGAGGCTTCTATCAGCGAGGCGCTCATCGCAGATGGGAGTGTTTGATAACGAAATTGAGAGGTGGGGTGAGGTAGACGTGCCGTACCTCCCGTCTCAGTTGATCGGAAGTAGTAGTAACGAGTAGTCTTTGAAAGTCATTAGAGATTTTTTTTTTTTTAATTGTCATCGAACCTTCGGGTAAGTGAACCTTCGGGTTGACTGGAGTCCAGACAATATTCATTCTTATTTATTTTGAATAATTTTTGGGAAAGAAATATTGTAAAAATTAAATTTAATGGGAATTTAGGCTTTTCATCTGTGCAATACAAAACTTGTTGGTGCAGTGAGTACACGTATATAAAATGTTATGTAAAATACTAAAAGTTTTGTGGTTGTTACAGATGCTTTGAGCAATATAAAAATTATAACACTGAAAAGAAGTAATGTTTAAAGTAAAGAAAACAAAATTAGTAACAAAATAAAATTGAATTTTGAAGATAAATTAAAGTGAAGAATTACCAGATCAGATTAGAGTGTGAAAGTTTTGAATTTTGGAAATTTAATAAAAGACAAGCTGTAAGAACTTTGTACATTTTTGAGTGACGAATATATTACAAGTTTAAATTTAAAAGTTATCAAGAAGTTTTTATTTTAATTTTAAAACCAGTAATGATTTTTAGGAAGAAGTTTTATTTTAGTTTGAACTTTATTTATTTCAGAAGATTTTCTTTTCCTTTTAGAACTTTCACAAAAATTTAAATTTCAAAGCTAACCCCTCATGTGCCAGTAAAACGGTACAATATAATGGAATATCAAAATATGGTTTTAAATGTTATAACTAATTTATGAGAAAATAAAATTGTTTGGAAACACACTAGTTGATTTGGTACATTATAATGGTTGACGGAATAATTTTAACTATACATGTATTGTATTTTAATCCATTGAAATTTGAGGCGTGTTTTTCTTTTTGTAAACGACTGTTAAGTATGTCACGTACCTCCTACCATAGTTGTGCTTTAACAAACAGGGGTTTCTTCCAGTGTTTTAAATTCTGTACGCATATATAATTATTTCATTAGGGTTAAAATATAATATTATCAAAAAAGTTAGAAAATCCAAGTACTTAATAAATCATCATTACCCAATTTACCTTTAAGAAATTGGGATAAATTGGCGTCGAGGTTAAAATTATGATAAATTATTGTACAAAATGGATTACACATTTTACAATCACTAAAACTTCTGTTCTTCCTAACACTCCATCCAAATAAATACTATTTCAACCAAATCCCATAATAGTTATGTACGATAGTAATACAAAGAACAATATGTTACGTTGGGTTATTATTGCACGAAAACAGAAAAATATTTAAAATAAGACTAAGGATAATACTTTATTTGTTACGTCTATAGCGCAAGAATATAGGTTAAGTAAGACAGTATGCAACGTAGAATTTGACCAAAATAATATATTATACGCTAGGTCAGTATCACGTAGACATTGGTTAAGTTAAATAGTATAGTAAGTCAAATAAAAGTAAAAATTAATTTTAAGAGATGAGTACTAAATAATAAACTCAAGCTATAAACCTTATGTTTGCAATTTAATAATCCGTAGTCATTTAACAGGAATAATTAAAGTTAAGATATCAGCGCACCGTACGACTAAGCGTTGTGATCGTTAATCGAAGACCAGCTTCTTCTGGGAGTTTTACGCTGGTACGGCAAACGGCAAAAATGCCTTGACACGACCAATAAATGGGGTAATTAAGAGACCTAAATAAAGAAAAAGTTAAAAATGAACCCTGCATCGTTTAAACATAAGAGACACCTAGCCTACAAAATATAGTGTAATCTAGGTATTTTCATTGTCTCATCAGGTGCACAATCAAGTTATACTCTTAGCGAACAGTCAAAAACAGATTGAAAAGCACTCTTCACTGCAGCAAGTTAAATTTTCTTTCTAAAACATGACCTGTGTCCTTAAAAATACCTAACCAGTTCCTTTTTACTTAACTAACGTATCTTGCTTTGAGGTAACAATAATATTAAAATATAAAGCTGTTTTATTGACTCTTAGCGTAATTCAGGTTTTACTTTTGAACATCTATTCCATAAATGTGAAATCCGGTTTGAATATAAGTATTATTTTAGGCCGATACTCTTTTGATTATCTAGAAGAAGAAGCTAGGTCTATTTTTTACGTCTAACGAGTAATTTATTGATACCATTCGTAGTTTCGTCTCGGATTTTAGTTTTCTACAGTTGTGGTTGTTACATATCTTGAGGAATGTTTTGTCTTTTTTGCTGTACCAGTATTACGGGCACGTAATAAACTACGACTCAGATAGACTGTCTTAGGGACCTTATTGTAATCCTCTCTCTATTTATTCATTATATTCCATAATGCAGAAGCACGGATAGGATGCTTTGGAAAGCACCACATCAGTTTTCTTCAACATTCCAAAGCCCTCTTCACTGTTAAGTTCTTAATTCGATGTATTTTGCTTTGGGCCAGTTCCTAGATGACATCTTCCATTTCATAACTTTAAGGAAATTAATTTATGTCTTAAATCATTGCTGTAGTTTCTGTTTTATTGGCGGCATCTGGATAACCTTATAAGAAAACTGAGGATGTGGTTCCCTTAAAAATATTGTCTATTGCTTTTATGGAGTGCTTAAAGTACAACCTGCTATGATATCACTAGAGTGACAAGTAAGGTAAAAAAAAAACACGGTTAGGTTTGATATTGCAGTCTCTGGTGGTGTTTTACAAGGGCAGGGAAATCCTTTTCTGATTCCTTACCTGTAAAGTCAGAATTTTATAACTAACTAGATGGTTATAACGTTGGAACCATGGAAATTCGGTAGAGATAAAGGTTTTAAAGGCACCCACAGCACTGGCATTTGGAGAATGCTTCTTTTCTAGACCATCCTTACAAATCCTGATATTATTAATGCATTCAGCGTTGCACCTTATACGACCAATGAGGTTGTGCTCTTTCTGGGAAATTAACAGGACCTCTTACTACATCCAATATTGAAGTACACTTTCATGCACAACCTCGCAGGAACAATGTATATCTACAGGTCTAGTAGACGAGCTCATGCAACCAAGGATAAAGAAGACCGATTTAATTTTCACCTTTTAAAATACAAACCTTAGTGTTAAGGAAGCGGCAATAAACAAATTAATATTATACTTTCACTGCAAACATACATCGGTATTAAAACTTTAGCATTTACCGTTCCGCATGGTTTATTTCTATTATTCCGTATTTCTTATATGTTACAACCAAGTTTCCTTTAAATTGCTAACGGCACATCACATTTTACTGACCGCTTGCTGTTCATTGCTACTGAAGGTAAAGTGTGCTCCTGTTTCAACACCATATGGTCTACTTCAAACTTCCTCTACTGCCTGCGTAGATCGTACTACTTTGTTGCTTATTTAAAAGCTAAGAACAAAATACTTTTTCACGATTTGTATTAGATCTGCCAGCATTTGGGTCTGTTCTGGATATAAATCCTCCAGTGGTGTGTCCTGCGAATAATGTTTGGAGGTGTTTAATCTTACACGGATGGCATTTAAATTTTAAGTTTTCGTTCAAGCGTTAGTCTGGTCAGACGAGGTATTCCCGCAAATTATGGACGTTTTGCGTTAGAAATAAACTTTCTAAATGTAATTTAGTTTACTACACAATAACTTACCACCAAAAGAAGCAGAGTCTTCATGTTCTTATCATGTTCTTAATTGTGATTTTAGATCACCACTATTATAATCTTTCAATTATTACATGAATATACTCTAATCCGGTTTCTATCTATTAACAACTAAAGTTTCGTTATTAAACTCAGTAAAACTATGACTCTTTGTAATCTTAACACGTTAAATTTTACAAAATAAATTATTAAGAAAAATAGTAAGATTTTAAGCCTCAGCTTCAGCTTAAATGCACGAAAGACACAAATATCATGAATGTAGTCATTTAAAGAATTCTGTCATACTTTAACATATTATTTATACTTAAGTGAATAAGCAAAGAACTGCAAATGACATGTTGATCATTTTAATTTATAACCTTTTAAATCTTAGTACATATTACCTGGATAATTTACTCTATTTAGATGCAGAGGCTAAGTGACGTACCAAATTGTTAAAGATGCGAAATACTCTTGGATTAATATGCGGTTCATGTAGTTGAATAATTATTACAGCCATAAATCGTGCTTGGCACCAAGTTTGTTGACAAGCAAAAACGTTTAATAATAATACGTCTCGTGGCCATAGCAGAAACTATAAAAACTTTCAACTTTCAAATATGTTGAGCAAGCAATATTTTCTTGCTATCTTTTTGTATAATATAATGTAAACTTGAATATTTGTTTTTATAATTTTACTAATACAGCGTAAATTTCGATATTACTACCAAATTAGTAAGCAGTATCAATACGTTAAAATATTCAAATTATTTTATACTGGGATATACAATATTCATTTTCTAATAATTTTTTTTTTCAATTTGTATGGATATAATAGACCTTAGTGTTTTGCAGGCACTTTTAAGATACATTTATACCAAAATGTTGTGTCCCTCATTATAACATTACTCTCTTAAATCCCAAATACAACTTCAGTTTCAAAAACGAATTTGATTATACCTAATTACTAATAGATAGAACTTACTTGTTTTTATACAGAATCCGGATATTACAGTTTACCAATATATCCATGCAAGTAAATTTATTTCCATTGCAATATGATAGAAAACCAAAATTTTTTAAACGTATACATGAAAATTTTATCATATAATACATAAATACTTAATTTAATAAAAACCTAACCTTTTGAAATTTTTGAAAGTACAATGTATTTTAGATATTTTCCTACGATATAAGATTCAAAAATATATAAAACACCGGTGCATTTGCCTATTCTTTCTTTTAAAATAAGATGGTAGATTTTATGCCTGTAATGAGGTGTTATATTTATTTAATATAGTAATTAATAACTTCCTCAATCCTATTGCTCTTGTAAATTATATATATATATATATATATATATATATATATATATATATATATATATATATATATATATTCTATAACTACATCAAAACAGATGACAATTATTTCTCTTTTCGGCCTTTGAGAATTTTTCCAGTGAGCTGTTTTGTTTAGCTACTATACAGTTTATAGATCTCAATAATTATATTGGAACAGGATGCAACAGGGTCTTTAATGTGTAATTTTCATAAACATATTCTTTGGATTCCTTACGTGCAGCTTGACCTCTGTCTGTTAATATAATTTGCGACGTTCTTTGGTCATTAAATATGTTAGCTTCTAACTTAGTTTTTTTTGGGGGGGGGGGGTTACCTAAGGTGAGTGAAAACCTTGAATTTTAATTTGGTATTTGCTAATGTTTTTAGGGAGGATTATCCCTTATATTTGAGGTTATAAACTATATTAGGCAATATTACATTAGGACACTATAAGTATACTGATGGAAAAATTTATAACGCTAATATAAATCAATGTTTAAAACCATGTGCAGATCAGTTGATTAGATTGATCAACACACATAATATTACATGATATTTTGAAATAGCTAAGTCCAACATTTTTGCAATTCAACCACCACTATAATTTTGTTTAATGTGGGTGCCTAAATCACTTTCAAAAGCATTATTTCCCTAAGTTTTGTTTGAACCAGTTAGAAGTTCTCGACAATTATCATATAAATTATTATAAAGTTGTTTTACTAACTTTGAAGCGTTTTATACATCCTTAAGAGACTTAATAGAAGTACTAAGTAGAAAAAAAAATGATGCTTTAATGAACTAGCACCCTTAAAGAAACTTTGATTTGTTCTACATTTACAAATAAATGAAAAATGACTATTTATTTTAAATCTTTATATTCTAAAAGATTTGGTCTATAGATATAATATGGATTTGAAAGCATATTTTAGCTTATTGCTTTTAAAAATAAATAATAAATAATAAAATTAATATTTTTTTGGTATTCAATATGAAATTATTACAGGCCTATTGTACAATTGCAAAGAGTCCACCGATACGAATATGAGTCCAAAAGCATGTCCAAGCTAATCTGTAATCCAGTTAGTAACAAATGTAACAAGAGAGACCAAGACAAAGTGATTAAGTTGAGGTCCTTTGATAACTAGATAACATGGTGAACTACCTGAACCTGGCAAAGTTTACTTGCCGCTTGTTGAGATATTATTGAATTGTTCAAGGGTACAAGTTCGTTCAACATCAAACCTTAATATCGATTCAATTTAATTAAGGATTAGGGAATTCAATTCCTTATAATAAAAAAATAATATATTTTGTAGCCTACTTAATGGAAGTTATAGTTTTTAATACACAAAGGAAATTAACATTTAATATATTTGCATTTTTCAAATCTTTGCGTCGTAACTGAAACACACAGGTCTGTAATTTAATACCTCTTTGGAAGAAAATCTAGGTAATGGTGTGAATTATTTATGCCTTCTTATGTATTTTCAGACTGAAATAAATAAACATATAAAAATACAAAAGCAACATTCCTAATTAGTTGTGAACTTTGGATACGATCATTATGGCGTTCCTAAAATAATGTACAGCATTAAGTTTATGTAGCTTGCTTTTCTTGGAATGAGTGTCCGTCCATTGCCGTATTCCTATGTATTATAGTTTATAAGAACATAAATATTTCATAGGAGTTATAATAGAGGAAATATTATTATGGCATAAACAAAAGTGTTTGTTCATTTGCGATTAAACCTGGTATACGTGGTATATTTTTGTCCGTTTCACAGTTGCAAATAATGCTGCCAGTGATTTAAATTGCACTAATCATTTTGTGGAAATCTAGGTATCGTGTAAATTTTAGGTATTTTTAACAATTTTCTTGTAATTCAATGCCAGAAAATAGTTTCTTCTTTTACGAGGTAAGTTAGTTTCTTCTAAGTATGTATTCATCATAAAAGAAATATATTCCTCATTAGTCTGCATCATAGAGTAGGTAAAACGTTTACTTCCCTTTCACTTTACTAATTGCACTATAACGCATATAATATAAGTTATTAGCAATTTTTTTAACTTTGGATACCATAATAGGAAAAATGTGTAGTATTGTAAGCAATTTTACGACTAAATTACTGTTAGCTAGGTATGGCAATGATGCGTATATTCTTTTTTTATTAGCATAGGCTTTATTAACTAAATTTAAGTATTTTGAATTAAATATTTAATTCACCGCTTCTAATTGCATGATTAAAATAAAATATTGAATTACGTTCAAATGCAGTACTTCTTTGTAATTTAATGATATGTAATTGATAAATTTATGATATTTATAATGTAACTTTTTATATATTTAGTATATATCTGCCTATTCAATCAGAATTATGACGGAATTTTTTAGAATCGTTTTTTATTTCTTCGATAATGATTTCCAATAGTTTTTTTTATATTCTGACGTACCTTAATACAAAATCAGTTATTAAAGGCTGCTTGATTGAGATTATTAGGCAGCCTTAACCAATTAAAAGTTTAAAAATAATGCCTTTTTAAATTCGAACCAAAATTTTAAATCTACTAATTAGTATTATATACCCAAATAGATACGTTTAAAAATATATTATGCAATTATATACAGCTTCAATAATTTAACTTTGTGTTGAAATCATTGAAAATTATATGATAATTATAATTTTCTCTTTATCTTATGAATTACGGAAGATAAGGTTCTAAGTGTACAAAAGTTTACTTAATAAATAATACATAATTAGGTACTCTTCCCTCTATGTTAAGTGATTCAAAATGAGTGAATGAACGACTTTTAATTTGCATTAATTTTATTAGTTCCAATTGGGTTACTTTCAGTGAAAGTTTCTAAGAGTCATATCTTCAATTAAATCTTTTCATTAGCAACGAGATTCTGAAGTTTACTTTCTTCTTCCAAAATATTCATTCTCAACTGAAAATCTATTTAAAATACTATTATTATTATATATTATTTTAATGACGTGTATATGTTTTAATCATCGAAGGCGAATGCTTCAATGATATCTTCAATCAACTCGAATATTTCACGAAACCATATTTCGATATAATTTATGATCACAACCCATTATAGAATCGATAACCAATTGTTCCCTCTAGTTGGAGGTGATTTCTGTAATTACATTGAGGTTTGCAATTTAATTGAATTGTAATATTCCCACATGTACTTTCAAGAAGGAATACATTATTTTGGACAAGAGAATTAAAACCGTCCTGAAAATAAAAGTCAAGCCAAATAGCAAACCGAAATGATGATGATGTACTGATTACATTTTTCAAATAAAATACCAACACACTTATACTGGTTTTCAAATGAATTTAAGTATACTCAAGAGAATTTGTACAAATCTCATTGACCTGCGATTGTTTTTGAAGGTTCATGAATCCTCAGGCTATCGTTGATAATTTCAGGACTTAAAGGTGGCACATAAAATAGTAAATGGTACCATCAAATAGAGCGTAGATTTTTTTCAAACTATTTAACATTCTGTAGATTCGTTAGAATCGATCCAAGTGCATTCCCGTTTTTTATAGATATATATCTGTTATAGGATAAGAATATGCCCTAATAACCGGCTACGTTATTCCTTAACATTTATATATTGATGTTTATTGTTATGTTCTATTTGATGGCCGCGGTCAAAGTAGTTAGCTTGGGATTAAGCATCAGCGTCTCAACATCTTTAGCTTTGAGTTTATTTTATTCGACAATATACTTTTCAGAATAACATATTTTTACTTTGTCTCAAATTTGACTGAAAAAATCTATAAATCGGATGGATTAGAAGCCAAGCGAAAAGTTTAATCTCTTTTAAAAGCTTTTTTAATTTTAGTTCATCATTATGAGCTACCTAGGTGGTAATATTAGACATAGAATATAATAAGAGTGCATAAGGATTAATTTTAGGTTGTTATACACTGACAATATTTGAGTAATACATCAAAGACCGGCAAAAAAATCTAAACAGTAGATGGTAATTATAATCTCTTCGCTTCATAAAAGGTACGGTTTTTATGAGTTTTGTATCTCTACTGAATGAAAGAACTCATTTGTATATAATTTTAATAGTTAAATTTGGAACAGTTAAGATGGATATTGGTATTCATTTTATTTTTATGACATTACTAAAGCTCTTTTGACACCGCACTAACCATTGAACATCAAGTACTTATTTATTTATCGAAGTATTAGTTAAGGTTTTATTTGCGGTAAGTTATATCTGAATACTTTATATCGCTCCTTATTTGCTTAGGTTCAATGATGACCTTCGCTAGTTACATAAGATATATATGCTTGTGACATTTTCAATTGCACAGTGCGCAAAAATTCTACTAGGTCTCTTTTGTATTTTGAATTCTTCAATCGATTTTATTAAAATGTAGTAAAGCTATTGTAAATATTAAAGAATAAATTGTTGTAATGTTTAACATAGTAATTTAAAAATTATAATTTAAAACAATTAATAACAAATTTTCACTAAAAGCTCTAATAAAGTTATTTTAATTATCTCAACCATTCAGAAAAGCTTTCCAATTATTTCCGATAATAAACAATTAATTGGACTATATCCTCCAAATTTGTCAAATGTTCTTTATAAAAATGTGAACTTGTACACGTAAAGAATGCACCAACCGAAACCATTTGAAATTACGTAATTTCCAGCACCATACAAAACAATAACTACATAAAACAACACAACATATTTTATATGCATCGCTTTAAATAAATTCATTTAATAATCCATCAAAAATAGTTTGAGCAGCGGCTGAAAAACTAGGGCATTTTAGGGATGCTTAAACTACTCATAAGCTAAACCAAATTTACAAAATATTTTGACTCTAAATTTGTTGTAATCCTCAATGTAATATGGTCCTTTATTAATCAAACGTTACGATCATAAATCGTTCAGTTAATATTAAAATGGCTTAATACATATTTTTAGTGTATAATACGGTCATCATTATGTTTAGGAGTTTATTTGAAAAATTTAAAATAATTCGTTGATTACTAACTGCGCCATATACTAGTTATCGTTGAAAAACGTGTAATATTGTAAAGTTGATTGTACAAATAATTATTACTTTAACAGTGCAACATAATTATATATAAACCGTATAAGTACACTACTATTCAATGTTTACGTTTCACAATAGCTGCTTATTGGATTCTCGTGTGTAAGTCGGATTCAACATTCAAACAAGCGCTTCAATATTGTAAATTAAGGTTTGAGAACTGAAGGAATTTCTAATTTTAAAGTGAGCTCTCGTATGTCTCAAAGGTACCTGTTTCTAGATTTAACCCTGATTAGAAATTTAATTCTGTACCCGGAGGAATCTGGCTTTGTTGCAATGAAATAAAATTTTTAACTACTTATACCTATGCATGAAATATGACTTCAATGCCAACTAACACATTTTAAAACCTATTCAAACAAATATTAAAGTACATTACATCGTTAGTTTTTTAGTTAAAATTTCATAAATATACATTTAATTAATAGCTTGTCATTATTATAGTGTTCCCAAATTTGGTTTTTCAGTAATATTTGTTTTTCAGATTTGCAACTTCTTTGAAACAAGAAAATTAAATTCTTACTTGGTTTGTTTACGGTGAAGTTTTTTTGTTACTTAAATGTTTGTTTATGTAATACTTTTTATTAACGTAAAATTAACATACCTCATCAAAATTTAATCGTAATTTCACATAATATCAAATATGTTACATATTCCTAGTATATATGTTTAGCTATCAGTAGTCTCACTCCTTTCCAAAATTTAAATTGCAATTACGTGCTATTTCAGAGTTTGTAATAAAATCAACCTATTTCCCTTCGGGCTCTACTACTTGCAATCTTATCCTTTTTTATAAAGCCAAGATCATGATGTGTAATGTCACACGAAAAGAGAGTAAAATTTCATGAATTAGATGAAATAACAACCATAGGTTATTAACGTGTATACTATGGTATGTCATTATTAACGTGTATAGCATTGAATTAGGCATGTCATAATGCTCTGGTATGATTTGTTGTTTATTTTTACCTAGAACCTATTTGCCTTCGGGCTCTACTACTTTCAATCTTATCCTTTTTTATAAAGCCAAGATCGTAACATCATAATGTGTAATGTCACTCGAAAAGAAAGTAAAATTTCAAGAATTAGATGAAATAACAACCATAGGTTATTAACGTGTATACTAGCATTGACTTAGGCATGTCATAATGCTCTGGTATGATTTGTTGTTAATTTTTAACCTAGTTTGTAATTAGGTGTTAGGTTAGTTATTTACCTATTGCTTAGGCCAAGGTGATATAGTAGCTTGTTCAACAACTTCGGTATTCAATTGTGTACGCTATGTGTACTCTGAATACCTGTAGGTAGGGTTATAAATGCGTGGTGGCTGCAAATAGTAAAGTGGATCTACTACATCCCACAGCCCTTGTTACGTTTTTAGAAATACAGTTGCGAGGTACGGAAGAGAATAGACAATTTTGGGCTAAGTATACTGGTTGCTGGATCTCCTGCAGTCTACATGGGCTAAGTTTCGACTATGGCTACAGAAGAATGATCGAATATTTTACGATTTAATCTACTCAGGGGATTGTCGTCCGCCTGGAGGATCGCCAAGGACTTGTCGGAGAGGTGCGATACCGGTGCAAGTTACAGTCTACCTACTCTATTCAGGCTGTGGCGATGTTATATTACCAGTACTGTTCTAGGTTCCTTTTACGTTTATAACAACTACAACCTAAAAGTTAAAGAAAATCATATATTGGTCCATCCATTGTTTCTGTTCTCGTTTCAGTTGTTTTAACCTGTGACATCTTGAATCCTGAAATAACCCAGACCATTCCTGGCTAGCCGTCTCTGGAGGTTATAGTATGTGAACATTGTCTTTCATAGGTGAAGAATTCATTATAAATTTGAGTTTTCTGAATATAATAAAGATTCAAAAAGTTTTGGTAATAGGTTATTGCGTATTCATTGTTGTATAAATTCATTAAATGCTATTCACATCAGCCAGCTAAATGTATCCTATGTGTAAATCTTACATGCATTATCAACACTGTCTTTCATATGCTGATAGCTAACATAGTAGTTTTAATTTTACGTCATTATGTAATAAAATATATGTTTTGGAGAAATAATGCTAAATATGCTTTAACACCAAATGCTCATACAAGGTTTTCCCTTTAATTTGTATGGTGTGAAAAAATAAAATAACAAAGTTACTTTCTCAAAACTTTACTCTCTAAAACGATGTTAGTAATTCTTAAAGTACCCTATAAGAAAGAGGCTCATAAATGCCTCGGGAAACAAATGCAAGGGTACGTGCCCGAATATCTCACGTTCAATCAAAGATAATTAAAAACGTTTAAAAGTTTCCCTTTGGCTGGAGCTGTTCTTGTACCTAGGTCAACATCGCGCTGCTAAACCTAATACATTAATTTTAATTACATATTTTTAATACCTAAGGTACTTACATACATATACATACATGTATACTTTTAATACATAAAGTTAATACATATTTATAATTAGTTTTATGTGTAGTGACATATAAAGTAAAAAATGGAATTTAATTAAAAGTTGTTTATTTGAATAGATTACAAATAATATAACACTAATCTTCACTGTACATATACATTCTAAAAATATTATAACAAATTTTACTGTCTTTGTACACTCCTAACTCCTTAATTTTGTTTTAAGTTTAAATTTGGGATTCTTCCACTTTTGTAGGCATTTTTTAAATATGGTATTGTATAATTTCTAAATGAAGCTACGTTTTTCAGTATTATTTGAGCTAAATGACACATTTCTCTAAATTATATATTTCTATTGCAACGTATAGGGAGGTATATACTAATAAACAAATCTTGGCCTTTCAAGGCTGATTATAGTGATTTATAAGTACACTCTGTTGTAAAATATTACCATATTGCCTGAGAAAAATTTAGCTTACTAAAGTTAAACTTTCATAGTATTTTGAAAAACATATTTATAGTTATAAACTTAAATAGTTCTTTTTTTATATTCCAAATAACATCATTCCATTGACTGGATTCTACGGTAAGCCACAAAATGGTAACCACAAAATACTGCTGAAAAACTCCTGAACCTTAAACCCACCTAAAACGATATTAAACAATATGGTTGTAAGTTTAAAGATTATTTAATAAAATAAAACTGCTTCGCCAGAAATGGTACGTAGAACTTAGTTAAAAATTTTAAACATAAAAGGCATGTACTAATTTACATTGATTATTTACTGTATTTGTATTAAGAATCATATTTACAAGATAATCTTGCTTGATAACTATTACTATAAGGCAAATTATTAATTCCTGCATACACAGTTCATGGATACTTATCTCAACTAAAATTACGAAAATGTAGCAATAGTATATTTCTAGGCATATTTATAGTATTATAAGTTGCTTATACTAACAGTGCTCAAACCACCAAACAAAATTAAATAGTTTCATAACCATTTTATTGTGAAGTTAATATAAATATTTTTACACAATGTTTATTATATACTGCAACATTTTTAGGCTATATTGATTCCCTTGAAACATAATGATTTAGTATTGATGATTATTTCATTGGGCTAAAACCAATTTACGAACATTTTGGTTTATGTATCATATCATGTTTTCCTGTTAAAAATTCTTAAAATATCTATCACTACTAATGCGTTTGATTCAATTGGGCATTGTCATCACAACTTTCTCAAAAATAAATATTGTATTTATGATTAAAAAATGAATGCAGATGTCTTGTACTCAACTTCAAAGTTGTAAAGCAGTGAAAGCTTAATTGGAAAAATACAATGTTATTGAGCATCAATGCCAATCAAAGCAACAAAAATAACCTCAGATATTTTAAAATTTAGTTTGAAAAATTCTAGTACTAAATCTATTTCTTTCATACAATATGAATAGAGAGAAAGGTTCAAATTTTAAACGACCGTGACGTGATCCATTTAATTTATCAATAGTTTCTTGTAAACTAATACTAATACTAAATACATAATGGTGTTTAATACGGATAATTTATTAAAATAAACACATAAAACTAAGAAGCATAGTAAAATAATATATATTTTGTTACTTATATGACAATTTTAAAGCATAATTACTTTATTCAAATTCTTTATGCTCCAACTTAAAAAACACATATAAAGTTACCTGTACATTCACAGTTATTCACAGTCATTTAATTTATTACCAAATATATATTTTAGTCCTTAATTTTCAATTCACTGACTTTTGAAAGAGGTAGATCAAACGTTTATTCACTACATTTAACATAGATGTAATTACAACAGTTGCCAAATTCGTCATAATATAAATCTCGTCTGACAGAATACTTTGTAACATTTATACATCTCTCAATGTTACCATGGAAATAGTAAGTTATGAATAGAAATAGGAAATTACTATGGAAATAGGAAACTAAATATTACACCGAAAACATTAAACGACAAATATAATAGAAATTTTATGTGTGTACATATTCAGGAGTTAATGTGTTTCAATGCTTTATTGTATAAGCCATAAAACGAGGTTTGCATTTAAAACGGACATTTCTCGTCGTTGGTGTCCTAGACACCACATATGAGAACATAGTAACAATTGATATCTTAGTTGGGAATATGTGAAATGATATTCTGCTAACCTTCAAGCTGTGTGTAAAACAATCATTAGTGTTTACATATCTAAAATTAAATTTTATGGAAGTATACAAAATAAACTTAAACTTTTACAAACATAATTCCTTTAGACGTGTATTATAAAACAAACAGGAGAAGCAAAAAAGAAAAAAACAAATAAGAAAAAACAAAACAGCAAATTATCTCATATTACATTACCGTTAAGATAACCTATGTCTTGTTTGCATTGAAAGCCAAGTAATTGATTTTTTACAAAAAGTTTTTAAATTAGCTGCATTTTTATATATCAAGTGGAAGAAAATTAAAATAATTTCGGACCTAAATAAGTAATTGAATGTTTTAAAAATGGTTTTGTTCACTTTTGGTAGTCTGTAATTTCTGTTATGTGCGAATCTTGTTTGCGTAATATAAATTATTGGTACCTAAGTTACCACTTCTGACAAAAAAACAATCTTGAAATACTTTAAAAATGAATAGATGCTGAATAGGCAAAATCTTTAATTGGCTATAAAGAGGAAAAGAGCTTTCTCTCTTTGCCTTCTTTAAAATTATCCTTAAGAAATAGTTTTGTGTTGTTCTTAATCTGTTTATTAAAAAGTTATAAGTTCCACCCCAACACAATATGCCATACTGTAATCTGGAATTAATTAGTGCAAAATAAAGAGATCTTAACAATTCAATGCTACAAAAATTTCTTAAAAAATTAAAACTTTCTAATAGTAGATGTAATTTTCTTATGTAGAAATGGAAATATGTTCTTTCTTCAAAAGTAAATTTTTTATCCAATGTAATTCCTAAATATTTGAAAGTGTTTAACTTTTTTCTAATGGTTGGCAATTACAAAGAATCATGTTGCAAGATGCAGAAATGGAATTTTACAGGAACTGGCAATTCAAAATTTTGAAAACTGAAATTTAAAAATTTAGATTTGTTTACATTAACTTGCATTTTGTTTATGAGGCACCATTTACGTAATAATAATAGGTCACTATTTATTTGTTCGCTAATAGTTTTAAATTCATTCTCATGTGAGTAAAAAAAATGGCTATATCATCCGCAAAAGCTGTAATTTTTCCCGTTAAAATTCAATGTTACACAAATCATTTATAAATATTAAAAATAAGACAGCAGATATACACCGATCCCTGCGGAACCCCAGATTCAACCGTTCTAGTTGAGCTGAAAGGTAATTTTGAATCTTTACTTGTTGTTTTCTATTTGTAATGAGAGTCCTAAACCAACTCCAAGCAATACCTCTAATTCCTGCATATTCTAACTTGTTTAATAGAATTTCGTGGTCAACCAAATCAAATGCTTTCTTGAAATCTATAAAAAGTCCTGTACATTTTTAATCTGGAATTCAAACTGCTATAAATGTTTTCTGTTATGTAAGTTAAAGCGTCTTCTGTAGATTTTCCTTTTACGAAACCAAATTGTCGTTTACTAAAAAATATTCAAATTGTCTAAATATTTTAGCAGTCTTTTGACCATTATTTTTTTCAAAGAGCTTAGAGAAAACAGAAAGCAAACTAATGGGTCTTATATTGTCCAATTGAAAAGAATTATTTTTCTTTAAAATTGGGAAACAACTGAACTTAACTTCAACATTTCAGGGAAAATGCCCGTGCTAAAAACTAATGTTGATTAAATAAACGAGTATTGGAGCGATTTCATCTATAATGGAATTTTACCAACTCAACACTAATCTTATCAAAACCTGTTGATTTTTTATTCTTTAAATTTTTCACTGCATGTATTATTTCATTTAGATCAGTTGGTTCTATAAAAAAATGATTGCAGATAACGAAACGGACAAGTGGAAGAGTAACTGTGGGAACTGTACAAGGTCGGTCAGACTGGACAGAGATAAGGTATTTGTTTATCTCGTCTGCGATGGACGCTTGGTTCTGCCGTGAATGTTCCGTCTGGCAATTCCAATGCGCTCTACATTTTTGTTGGAGGTCACTCCTGTCAGACTATTAATTACTTTCCACTGTTGTGATACATTTCCACTGCAACTTTCAATTTTTCTTGCATAAAAATTATTTTTTGTGAAGGAAACCTGAGTGCTTAGGTCTGAACAAAATTTGTTAAAGTAATTTTTTAAAACGTTGTCATAAGGTCTTCTTTTACAAATTTTGAATAGTTTCTTTCTCTTTTTGAATTTATTCAAAATTTGTTGATTAATCCATGGGACTCAAAGACTTAGCCTTCAATAATTTGGTGACAACTATTAAATGTTTTACTACAGCTATCTACAATTTTAAATTAACAAATCATGGAATTTACGATTAACATAAATTTACATCTCTTTCTGAATAAACTTCTTCCCAACTAGTACTTTGTAATTTATTTTTAACTAAGTTAAAATCAATAATAGATTTGTTAGGTGAAATTTTATTATTAATTAAGTTGATGTTGTCTTTATTTCTAAAAACTAATTCCTAATATACAATGGTCTGTTATACCTTCATCAAAGACAGCACTTTTATATTTACTTATGTTTCTGCTTCTCACAAATACATGATCTATACATGTTTTAGATATATTGGTTATCCTAGTAGGATCATTTATTAATGATACAAATCCATTGTTATACAATAAAGTGCTGTAATTATTCGATACTGCTACTAGTAGCAGCTATGTTAATGTTAATGTCACCTACAAAAATTAAATTATTGTTTATATTACTTAAAACATTAGATATTTCGTCTAAAAATAAGTTTTCAGAAAAATTGTGCAATCTGTATAGGCAAAGTAATTTGAAATAAGATCTATTAAACCTGACATTCAGAAGCAGGGCATCAGCTGTTGTCATGTTTAACTGCAATTGATTACAATCAAAACTATTGTCTACATAACACAGAACACCACCTGATCTATACACATCATTACATTCAGCAAACAGAACATAGCCTGGAATATTAAATAACTCTACTTCGTCAGTACCGATCCATATCTCACTGAGTATGATAATGTTAATTCTATTAATACTATTGTTTATATTGATAATGAAACTGTCAAAATTTTTTCTCATGCTTCTTATATTAGTGTAGATGATATTGAAACCTCCTTGATTACTCTCTAAGTTGAAAAAATGTATTAATGTCTGATTGAGTATTATCTGTCATTATACAAATAAAGATATTTTAATGAATATTACTTTTAATACATTTAATAAAAATGGAATAAATTTAAAATATTGTACTATAAATTTACACAAAAAAAATGGTCATACGAAAATTTTATTTTAATACCAAATAAAGATTACAAGAGAAGATAATTGCTAAATTTAAATGTTGATTTTCACAGATAAAAATCAACAATACAAAATAAAACATTAATTCTAGTTTACTTTGATATTAACAACATTCTACAAATAAACATTTACTCTACAAATCTTTGGCTTCTATGTTCACCTTAGTTTGTCAATACGCATCGTAAGATTCAATCCTAATATATTTGTCTCCTTGGACCTTCTAACAAAAAACTTTCCGTCACGGCACCAGGTGAAGGCGTAACCTAGTTCCTTCGTCTTAGATTTGAGTTTATTTAGAAATACCTTGTTTTCCGGTGAAAGGTGTTCGTTGATATACAATTGTGCAGTGGAAAGGCTGCGATTTACATTATGTGCTGTCATCCCACCCCTTTTCTCCCTGAACTTGTTGATGACGGTCTCCTTAGTCGATCTGTTCACGAACTGGACCACCAATGAAGGCGTACGGTTCTTTTGGAAGGTCGGGACTCCTTATGAGCAGCAGAGATGTCATTCTGGTAATCTCCAAACACAGAGACGATCCAACATCCTTCACGAGGCTGATGACGTCCTCTACCCTGAGTAACAGGAAGACCACTTATTTCAACGTTGTTTTTTCTTGTATATTGCTCTAGTGAATCTAATTCTGTCCTTCAAAGAGCAGACCTCCGACGTAAGACTGGCATTTCTGCTTCGCAGCTCCTCACACTCCCGCTTCACGGACGCAATGTCCGACTTAACCTCTTTCATCAGCTGTGCTTGATTCGTCAAGTTTACTTGATATAAATTGAACTGACACAGAAAGCTCACTCATCTCATGTTTGAAGTTCTTAATCTCCCCAAACACCTCCTTCTTGAAGTCATCCAAGACTCTCACAATAAACTCTTTTGTAATTAAGCCTGTAGTAGAACTATCATTACTCTGAACAGATGACGGATTTTCGGCACTCTATACACTTCCATTCACGATACGAACGGGTTTTCTTGCCAACTATGTCATCTTTAATGCCATCGCGTGATGAAAATATTTTCTCACACGCGCCAGAACACTTGACTATCGCATCACTTTCATCACTTCCATAGGATTGATTGCAAGCACCACAGAGAGATGACATATTAACTAATAATTTAAACACATATAAATATAAAAATGAAAATAAATGGCTAGTTTCAGTGAAATAAAACACTATAGAACGACACCAATTTGCGTGTTGAAACGTTACCAAACAAGAGCGATAAGGCGAGGCGTGTTATCAGCTCGACGGACGGAGCTAGACTGAACAAACAGTCCTATGAGGTGGCGATTGTATTTTTTTTATATTAATACAGCTAACATGCTAGACTCATTATATTTTAAATATGCTTTCTAAACATATGTTCTCTTTCAAAACTGGTCACATAACTTTGATATCCAGTGGCCAGTTAATTTCCAAAACAATGGTAATATGTATTTTTATATTTGATTGTTTACTAAATTGGAAATAAATTTCATTTTATTCAATGTTATTTTCATTTGAATTCATTTATTCATTTATTCATTTATTCAATTATTTCTTTCTGTCATCCGGTGAATAAAAATCGCTAGTGGTTTACAGTGAATCTATGTAGTTAGTGGACGGTGGTAAATAAAACTGTTTGAAAAGCGATGTACTAAAACACAATAAATTTTTACAATTTGATTACTATAGGAGAAAATAAAACGTAATTATATGTGAAAATCTTCTGATACGTGGGGGGGGAGTTTACATAATACAAATATTACGCTAGGATGATCCATCAATATTTTACTCAGTATAAAATAATTATGTTATTGGCCATGAGCTTTAGTTAAAACATATGCCTTATGGGATTTGGAAAAATAATATTGCTGATCCGTCTGTTTGTTCTATTCACACAATATTTCCTAAAACCAATTGTGACTTATACACTTGAAATTGTGCACAAAGCCATTAATTTAAAAATGAGGAAATGCTGAGATGGATCATGTAATTCCATGCATTCCATGGTTATTTGGCAGAGAGTTAGTGAATATTTTG
>NW_025777396.1:0-96985 GCF_021130785.1 Homalodisca vitripennis | reverse complement strand
CATGTCATCGACAGATTGCAGTGTCTAGAGATTCCGGCCATGGGGTCGAAATAAACATCATACATAAAAGAGGCTTTGTTCCATGAACCTTTTAAAATCTCTGTATTTAATAAATTTTACTTTTTTGGCTAGAGAGAGGAGAGAGAGAGAGAGAGAGAGAGAGACGAGAAGAGAGGAGACGAGAGAGAGAGAGAGAGAGGAGAGAGTATACGATTTCTACATTTACGGTTATAAAAACTAACATCATCAACCAAATTTTTATATGTATATTTTACTTAATAATTATGACAAGGGTGAAGAACACCAGCCACCTAGGGACACATGGAAAATATGTATGTTTACCCTATAATTCTATATTTGAAAAAAGTTCCCGTTAATTTCGTTATAAATTCTTGCCAAAATGGCTACGTTACATACTTCTAAAATGGGGATTTTGAATGTTGGTGAGTAGCTTCCTAAGCTACATTATACTTTGCCGCATGAAACACTATTTTAAATTCACATGTGTTTTATTTTTAATTTTGGTGGATTAAATATGGCAAGATTGTTGCTTATTAAATTGGCAATGTACCTCGTTTGAAGAGTTTTAAAAAAACATGTTCTTGGATTACCATTGGGCACGAAATTATTTTTTCACAATGTGTTCAATCCCAAAAGATTTTCTTTTACTCATAAAAAGTGAATATTATAATCGTATATTTTCCAGATTTGACACTTTTTGTCAATTTTAATAACAGTTGAAGTGAAGACTTTTAACACATACAACTAGGTGTAATCTTACGCGTCATTCATCACCAATGCATCCTAAGTTATAAAACCAAAATATACATTTTCCTCTTTAGGGGTTTACTATTTTGAGACGCAAAATAGTTTTTTTGTACCAAAGATTAATCGTTATTTGTGAGAGCTTTTATTCACCACAGATTCCTAAAAAATGCATTAAGCTTACTGGAGATTTAATTTGTCAATAAACAACCCATCAACCCATGTTTTAAAATGACTAATTCCGTTTAACAACTCAAAAAGACGGATTGAAAAAATAGTTTAACAGCAAAGAATTTACAAAAATATAACTCTAATAAACTGGAATCGTACATATAATTAAATAGGCCTACATCAAGTAATTCATTGATATTTTTACTAAAAGCAAAAATTTGTTAACTGAGGATAACATGTTTGAATATTTAGTGGCAAAAATTTAATACTTTTGTACTGACCTTTTATGTGCTGAATTGAGACAAGTAAATTAATGTTTTTACCAAACTGCGTCACTACTGGATTTTTCGCCTGTGGTAGACGTGTCTTTGAGAAATGCCTTACAAGGGTTATAATCCAGATAAAGTTTTTAAAGATTTTTTTTGTGTTAAAATGGAAGTTTTAAGAATCTTTGATCGTAGATTTTGGAATGTCAAAGATATTTGACTTTAATGACGATCTGCGACCCTCAAAAATCGCACAGAACGGCGACTCATAAGTTAAAACTACTTGAGATAATCTTATGACCTCCTGTTTCCTGTAGTTTCTGCCTCAATGGAACTGTTTAACCACTGTACGCGGATCTTGAGTCACCCTAGGCCCTCGGCCACGTTCATGAGAAGTCCACTATTCTAGTAGTTCCGGTGAAGCAGGCCTATAAGAGAAGTCGGACTGGAGTGTAGTTGGAGCTCGGTAGACTTGGACCAGGATGCTGAGACAATGCGTGGTGTGGAGGAGTTGGGAGTGTCTGGAGTCTGCACACAACACAATAGCCTCAAAACCAACATCGGCCGTCGCGGGCGTCTTTGTTCTTCAACTCAACTCCAAACTGTTACTGTACAAGTATCAACGTAGTAATCGCTGCGATTCACCCCCCCCCCCCCCCCCCGTAGTGGCACACGCTACAAACTGAGTACTGGTCAACTATTTCGAATGTCACTGTCAAAAGTTTTAAACCGGATATCCTAATTTAGAAATTGGCCGAAAGTTTTACTTAAAATATTGTTCTGCTATTGATAGTAAAAATAGTAGTTTTCCAACATTTGACTAATCCATCTTAGGTCTAAATATTTCAAAGTCGTCCGTCTACAAAAGAAACGTAACCAGATGTTTATTTTTTCCTGATACTTCGCACAGTTATACGTCGTCAAGTATCTCATTCTCCCAGTCATTTCAATAACGAAAACAAATATAAATGCATTTTGAGATATTGCTTGGAATTTCTTTCAAAGTTTTTTCAACTTGCAATTTTTTACAACATAGAAAAGTATGAGTAAATAAGTTGTAATTGTTGTAATTTCATACTAAAAAACACTACCTACAAACAATTCATATGTCGATCCTAACGAAAAAATATGTCCTAATTCCACACTTTAATTTTTAAAAAAGTAGCCCTTACTTTAGAGGGAGTTGACGAGATGTATCCAAATATTTTATTAGTGTGACTGCAGTATTTAAACCATAGTTGTACCGTTTTAATTACATATTTAACGAATAAAAAAATAATCCTAGTTTTAAAAATAACGTAAAGAGGATTTCCTGGAAAATTTGTGGGAATAAGACGCTCACGTATCCGAAGTTAAAAACCACTACTATTTTCAAACAAAGTGTTTTACAACATTATTAAGTGTGTTATAACAGCCGAATCACATTACAGAGTGCGACCGAAGTAGAGAAACGAACTTTCTAACTCGCGGCATTTCAGAAACGTTCTCTCTTAATTTTCAATAGTTGACGTTGATATACAAGCCCATAAAACAGTATAAATACGAGATGACGCTATCCATTCCCCCCTCTACTTCTAGACGTCAAGTGGGACAATCGCCAGATGTAAATCAGGAAAACTTAAAACATAAATAAGCGGTTGAAAGATGCTGCATCAGGCCTGGAGCAAGTTGAAATTCCCAGGCGGAAAACAGCAAATTGTATGGTAATGGTAATGTAAGTAACCAGTGGACAATCTGGCGATGAATTAATGCGATTTTTACAGGGGAGATGCGCCTGGATAGTCGTCCACCCACACGGAAACTGATGCGTTTACACGCGGCCCTGACCGCGGGGCATTGCGTCTCTACACATGTTCACCACATAGTGTGGTCACATCATGACTTTCGACAAACTATAGATACACACGACACATTGCGTCTGTACGCATAATCACCACTTATTGTGAGTGACAGTTGCCAAGTGAAGATGAGTCACGATCTTTTCCTCTTATACTCACTGTCTCAGTTTCTTGTTATGGTTATGCCAGTTTACTATGGTCTCCTCCATCATCAACAATACAGACAGAATTATTACTGTATGTATTTACGTAATAATGTTATTAATTAAATTAGTTATTATAAATGTATACACATTTAGCTATCTATTCGTAATGGTTTGTAACTTTTTTTCTCGAGTTGTTCTGAATAGACACAAAAATAAACCCCGTTTTTTCTATCGATACTTCCTGTTTATTACGTCATGTCCTTAAAAATCTGGGTGGATCCGGCCCACTCGCTAAAGCCGCCACTATTAATATAATAATGTAAACAAAACAACCAAATTACAAAATTTTGTTTGAGGTAATCAAAACGTGCATTTTTTCGATGTAATATCAACAACAAAATAATTTTTTTTTATTTGCTACGTGCATCATAACAACAAAGCTTCCAACTTTGGCTCTTCGATAAAAGCTTTTGTAGCGAAATAAAATTACCAGAAATGGCACAATTTATAGACAGATTATAGTCTATAGACAATTTTGTTGTTATTCTTAAGATTTAGAAATAGCACAGTATACTTATTTATTGTTTTTTACAATAGAAATTGACTGTTGTGTACTGGTAATTCAAATTAATTTGGCATAGTTCAATGATACAATAAAACAGTAACACTACGTTTCGAGATCCTGCAATCTGATCTCTTCCTCAGGTGAATAACTAACCTAACACGTAACTACAATTAAGGTTGAAATAAACTATTAATACAAAGAGAGTTGTAACGCGCATGTTAGGAATCACAAGCACCATGTTGTTTATGAACTCCACCTACTCTAAAAAGTGCGCTTCATGAAAACAAAAAACGAATTGTATGGAGGAATGACTCATGTTCATACACAATATGTCCGACCAGTCGTGGACTCTTGAAGGATCAAAGACCCTTGGTGACCTAAGGGCTCTCGGAATGCATTCACACTCTTAATTGTAGGGCTACTATTTTTTAATTGCAAACTACTTTCACAATTTACAAAAGCAGTGACCTTTTTTGCGTGAATTCTGATTTGTCTCGATCAGTTTATTTAATACGGCATCTTCAAAGGGAAAAAATGTAAAAATCCAAAGAATATCTAATTAAGAAGTTATTGAACTGATATTTAAACATAGGGGCTGCATTTAAATAAAATTTCCTTCCACGGACTTGAACATGTAACATTTATGCCGTTGTCAAAATCATTTCAATTGTAAAAACAAAGAAATACATACTACTCATAATATAACTATGGTGGGAAGGTTTGATTCAATTTGAATATTGAGCTTAGCTCTATTTTACCTCCCGCTTAATGCCCATGATGAGCGCAAATGTTCACCTGATGAGGCAATGAGAACACTCTCATCTAGACTACACTGGATAGCTTCTGAGTAACCAGGACTGAGCTCCTTCGTGGGGTGACTCTTATGTCGAAAATTTGCTAAGAATTTATTTTTTAATATCTTCGTCTGCCGACTTTTGATGGATCTCTTCAGGACAAATTTGGACTCCAGATCCCAGGAGTCAATATGATGGTATCTAAAGTGGAGCTAAACTCAACGTTCGCAAATGAAAACTAGACTTTGTACGCTTTGATCCACGTTTATGGTCGCACAGCATACAAATTTGTGTTGATTAAGAGGTGTGTGTAATGGTAAAATTCTCTGAAATCAAATAAAATCTTTGATCCACAAAGAGTGGTTTCAATGGACTTACCATTTGTATGAAGAAGTTCCATATATGGTTTCTCCAACAAAAAACAGATAATTAGATGTACTGGATATTCAAGAGCGCCACGTTCCTAATAAGTATGTGAGTCAGCAGGTAATGGCACAATTGTTCAGGTAGGTTTTCCACTTGGGCTCTTCAATTCGTAAGTTGCTGAGTTTTTCCACACAAGGGATAGGAAAGGTTGCTGCTCCTAGGTGATGAGAGAGTTCTTCTCGTGGAGGCTCTAGAAGTCAAGCAACAGCTTTTTTTGGCAAGAGGAATTCCTTTTGGTAAATCTGGAGTGGATCTAGCTATAACACTTTTCTTTGATTTGATTCTTTCTTACTATGGCCTGGTGATATCCATAAATGTCGAGGGTCTTGTATTTGTTTTTTCGTTCCACATCTGTTGCAACACCTCTTATAATATCAGGCGGAGATATATTGACGACAGGGAAGAGCTTAGTGGTTGGGTGTGATTTTCAGACGTACACTAATAATAATAATACTTCCTGTCCCTTTGATAGCTACGTATCTGGTAAGTGCTAAAGATTCTGCAGCCAAAACGCAGAGTGCAAGTGAAGATGTTCTAAGTACGGTTAAGGGAGCGCCACATTTTGGTTACCAAATTTGTGTTGAATATTATTTCTGGTTGAAGGTTTGCCTTTCAGTTTGAAACAATTCTCTTTGGATGACAACACGTGGTTTAAGGTATTTATGAGAAGCACAGCCTTTCAAGAGTTTCCCTACACAATTGAAGGTATACTTTTCTGGAGGCTTCTCTACTCCGAATTTGGAACGAGCACACTTGAGTTTTCATGAATTTGGTTTGTAATAGTTAAATCGGTATCTGATATAAGGTTACATGGTGTATAATGTAAATCAAGGTGGTTCCAAAAAAACGTTATGACGCTGCAAGTATCAATGTAACTCCGGCTTTATCTGATGCAAGTTGGACGACCTTGGAAAATGAGCTTTACCCCGAAGAAGTAAGCGTAGTCTGTTGTAGACACGTAAAGTCGTTGACATTTAGATGATACTTGGAGTTGAATGAATGAACAAGTTCTTTTTTATCAGAAGTTCTAGTTTTCTTGTACCCATGCTGCGGAGGTGACCAAGGACTGAGACAACCAAGCAGGGATCACTTCTGGCTGGTTTATTCCTTGCAGTGTAACCTATCATTGGGCGCAGGAAAAAACTGATGTGTCTCTTAAATCTGGGCAATCTTATGTATGTCCAGGAGCGGCCAACACTAACCGCAAATGTCGAGATTCCGAGGCGCAAGAGTAACTCGATAGGTCTAGTCTACTGCGGGGGATCACTGTTGGATTTGGTGGGGTTTGTTCCCTAACTATCAGAAGTTCTTGCTAGCCTCAGCAAGGGTGTGCCACCACCTACCTGCTTTGACTGGAGAAGCTGGTTCAGAGCTGGCCTCCCCTTCTTTCGAGGGACATGACTTGAGATTAGTGTCCTAATTCTTCCTCATCGATCTGGATAGGAGGCGGCCCCTACCCCCTAACTCACCCATCCTGAATATCCTGTCACTCCGGAAGCAGCACTAAGGTTCTTATAGGACTAAGTGCAATTTATAAGCTCCTTGTCCTAAGAGAACAAACAAAAAAATCACCTTACCGGATGTACTGGTGGCCGGAAGTACTGATATATGATATATGCTGACTCTCTCTCAGAATTTCAATGACGGGGTCAAAGTGTCGGATTCTTGGTGGGTTTGAGTTTAACATCTGACATGATTTCGGGAAATTTTGAACTTGGCCTTCGCAGTGGCCATATGCAATTATATTGGTTCTAAGGTTTTGGAAATTATATTAATACCAGAGCTGCGGAGCGGGGCCTGTGAGGAGGCAGGCAATCCGTACATTTATTCTAACTTTGGCGATTTAGATAATTAAAAAGTATCAATATTGTCGGCAGCAGACTGGAATCCTATTTTCTTTTCGTATTATCTTACTCACCAAGATCATATCCTTTTGTCTTCCTTTCTATGCATTGCACAATGTACTTCGTGGCACAAAACTTTGTTTCCAGTTTGAGGTACACTGCCTTACTGTTGCAGAAATATATGCTACGTAAGAGTTGCAATGTATATGTACGGAAGTATACCGATGCAGTGGCCTATTAAAAGTCCCTATAATACGTTACGGGGCATTTCAAGTCTGTCGGCATTATCTACGGATATACCTGCTGCAGCTTTGCTTTACTGCCCTTCAACTTTTGACCCCAGAATAAATAAATTTCTTCCATGCACCACGAGGAACTTATGTACCAAATTTCAAGTCTCTAGGACCTCTCTCAACAGTTTATTGCATAGAAGGACATACCAAGATCATATCCTTTTGTCTTCCTTTCTATGCATTGCACAATGTACTTCGTGGCACAAAACTTTGTTTCCAGTTTGAGGTGCACTGCCTTACTGTTGCAGAAATATATGCTACGTAAGAGTTGCAATGTACATGTACGGAAGTATACCGATGCAGTGGCCTATTAAAAGTCCCTATAATACGTTACGGGGCATTTCAAGTCTGTCGGCATTATCTACGGATATACCTGCTGCAGCTTTGCTTTACTGCCCTTCAACTTTTGACCCCAGAATAAATAAATTTCTTCCATGCACCACGAGGAACTTATGTACCAAATTTCAAGTCTCTAGGACCTCTCTCAACAGTTTATTGCATAGAAGGACATACCAAGATCATATCCTTTTGTCTTCCTTTCTATGCATTGCACAATGTACTTCGTGGCACAAAACTTTGTTTCCAGTTTGAGGTACACTGTCTTACTGTTTGCAGAAATATATGCTACGTAAGAGTTTGCAATGTATATGTACGGAAGTATACCGATGCAGTGGCCTATATAAAGACCCTATAATACGTTACGGGGCATTTCAAGTCTGTCGGCATTATCTACGGATATACCTGCTGCAGCTTTGCTTTACTGCCCTTAAACTTTTGACCCCAGAATAAATAAATTTCTTCCATGCACCACGAGGAACTTATGTACCAAATTTCAAGTCTCTAGGACCTCTCTCAACAGTTTATTGCATAGACGGACATACAGACCATAACTAAACGATTTTAAACAGGCTGTTTTTTTTTTTAGTTTTTCAGGCACTGAAGTGTTAGCAAAATGAGATATCACGAAATTTTTATTAATGCGTGTGTATTTTGGAAAAACATATTCTAAAAATTGTTTTTTCACTATGAATGGGTTTTTCCTGAAATCTGCCATGTCTAACTACAATAATTGTTTTGCTTTTATTAAGTGTGCATCACAGTGTGTCATAGTGTGCATGGAAGTTTGCACGCAACATGGTTGTGGTTATTTCTGACTTACGCGTGTCACAACTCTTTGGTATGTGTTAGGTTAGTTGTGTGCCTGAGGAAGTGATAGTATTGAAACGTAGTGTAGCTGGTTTTTATGTATCGCTATCCGGATGGCAAATATCCGGAAAAACATCCTGTCTCCTTATATCCTAAACATTAGGTAATGGAACTTAGTGATTAATCAGTATCGACACATTGCAGGACAGCCAATATTATATTGAATTAATAATTTGTCCATTTAATATCTCATGGGAATGTATTATCAATTATATAAGACTTTCTTGTTTTTATTCGACCAATATTAATCAAGCTGTTTTTTGTCTGAAAACCACTCATATTTTCATCGTTCCATCATCATCAATAGTAGTGTGGAACAGCATAAAAAATCATAGATTGCTGCTTGAGATGAAATCTGTTTTTACCTTACTCGAAGAAAATTGTATTTACTGAACTTAAGAAATTTTGGCAACTGATAAATAAATGTTAACTAATACCACATTTAATTCTAGCCACAGTACTTGCTGGGCACAAGTTATTCCGGTACTTTGCTATTATTTGCACCTTTTTGTACCGGGGAACTAAAAAAACTGCATCATTTGTAAAGTCAGGCTTAATGTGGAAATTACACGTCACTATGACGAACGATCGGTTCTTATTTCCTGCTTCCCTAAACGAAGCGATGTCCACGAGAAGGAGCCACTCTGTCCCCACCGACTACTTTTAATTACGCGATATAAGTAGGTTTTAATTCGGTATCATAAATATGTTACTAGTAGTACCAAAGTTAATTTAAATGTGTTCATGAAAATCCACATGAAATCCAATAACTTAAAATTAAAATAAGGTCGTGCGGAGAATTTAATCAAAAGACTCACATAATCTACATCTTTTTTATCTGAATTTTCGCGGCAATGCAACACTGTAGTGTACATATATTTTTAACTGGTCCTCGTAAAATCTTCACACCTACTTACTTGCCCGTAAATACCCAGTAACGATTTCACTTTACGGTTATAAAACACATCAACAAATTTATATGATATTTTACTAATAATTTGAGGGTAGAACAGAACATATATGTTACCCTTATTCTATTTAAAAAGTTCCGTATTTCGTTATAAAATCTTGCCAAATGCTTTTACTACTTCTAAAATGGGTTTTAATGTTGGAGCGCTTCCTGTAACTTACATCCGCAAAATATTTTATTAACATTTTTTTTTATTTGTGTTAAATATCATTGTTGCTATTAATTGCATGTACTCGTAAGAGTTTTGAAAAAATGTTCTTGTTACCATGGTACGACTTATTTTTTCACATTTCAATCCACATTTCCTTTACTCATAAAATGAATTATATGCACCACCTGCCTCCCCCGGGAGCCGTCAAGTCCCTCGTGACCAAGACCCGACGTCACCAGAACTGGAGTCGGCGAAAGGTCATAGTGCACACTTGCTCCCACTCCGGCTGTGGCAAGACATACACCAAATCATCCCACCTGAAGGCACATCTCCGCACACACACGGGCGAGAAGTCGTACCAGTGCGGCTGGAAGGGATGTGGCTGGAAGTTCGCTCGCTCGGACGAGCTGACTCGCCACTACAGGAAACACACCGGGGACCGTCCCTTCCAGTGCAGACTCTGCGAGAGGGCGTTTTCCAGGTCTGACCATCTCTCTCTCCATATAAAACGACATATCAAATATCTGAAGAGAATTTTGACCAAAATATAATCTAGTTTATTTGATACAGCGTATTCTAAAAAGATGATTTATTCAGTTTTGGACAGTTGGTTTTTGAAACCTCGATGGTAAATATATTTTAAGTTGAGTTGATAAAACCTTACCTTGCAAAGATTAATGAGTTACATAAAAGGTATTTTAGAACATTTTAGTGAAAGAAATACCAAATCTATTTCACAATGGGTCTATATGTTTACACTAGTTTAAAAGTTTAAAACGAAATTTCTTGAAAACAGAAAAGTTTTGGCACGCAACTACTACTGTCTTAGTTATATACTTTTCCATTTACCACACATAAGTGAATTGATCTAATTTGTAAAGTATTCATAACAAATTCAATACAATTTTTATTATTTATATTTAAAACAATTTTAACAATGCACAACATAAATTTTTTGTCCTACAATGGAAAATTATATAAATTATATTACTTGCAAATCTGATAATACCAAAGATTTTGGATTATTTATTTTCATTTACTGCATAAAGAAATTTTGGTTAAAAGGAATTAATGTAACTAAATATATCTACTCATTTTGTTTCTCAACATGTGTGTTTAAGAGCTGACTTTACTAGCAGCCATCTTACTTTTAGCCTCATAATAACGTTATTACACCTCGTGCTCTGTTACGCCCTCATTTTTGAGTTTGGCAGATATCTCATGCTAATTATATTGATTAATAGTTTAAAAATTTAATACTGCTTCATTATTCAAATTGTAAAATAGACTATTAAGTTCAAGCTTTTTCTCAATATCCAAGATAAATACAACAAAATTGAAAGGCATTTGATGCGTGTTGAGTAAGTTTTCAAAATGAGATACCTCTTATCACTCCACTATAAGAAATAATAGCCTTAAAGTGTTTGTAGGCATAAAACATGTTCTTGTTCGTTGAAATCGAGATGGCTGCTAGTAAAGCTAACTCTTAACATGAAATAACTCTTGATAATGTTATTATAGATTTGGAAAACAAAGGGCAAGAGGTACAACATACAATCAGTTCCGCCTTACAAATATGAGTTACACATATGTAGAATAAAAATTTGATATAACAAAATATACATTTTCCTCTTTAGTTGTACTATTTTGAGACGCAAAATAGTTTTTTTGTACCAAAGATAATCGTTATTGTGAGAGCTTTCATTCACCACAGGTTCTAAAAAATGGATTAAGCTACTGGAGATTTAATTTTTCATAAACAACCCATCACCCATGTTTTAACTAATTCCGTTTAACAACTCAAAAAGACGGGATTGAAATGGTTTAACAGCAAAGAATTTACAAAATATACTCTAATAAACTGGAATCGTACATAATTAAATAGGCCTACATCAAGTAATTTATTGATATATTACAAAAGCAAAAATTTGTTAACTGAGATAACATGTTTGAATATTTAGTGGCAAAAATTTAATACTTTTGTACTGACCTTTAGATCAAATTTGTTCCACTATCTTGCTTCTTTAAGATCTATTACCATGCCTACCTATTTCTACAACCTACAATTATAGAATAATTTGCCGAGAGGCATGAACAATTATATTATTTTTTTAAATATATTTTATATAATATTTTTTTATATTATTATTTTTCAGCACTGCATATATTATTACCTTTTCAATTATCAATTATTTTTAAATGTTTTCCTCGATTATACTGGCGATATATTTTTGCAGTAAAGACCGCCGTTGAAGTAAAAGTTTTAACTTTCTAAATTATGTATTGTTTATAATCTTCATATCTTTGGATTAATCCTCTAGAAAAATAGTGAGAAATGTCATACTTGAAACGTTACAGGAGTTCATGAAAACAGTTTATATACAAGCAGAGGTCTTTTGTTAATAACATCCAGCATTTATTTGCAACACAGACTCTATTGCTCATATATTAATCGAACATTTCTCAATGCATCTCCTGACTATATTCTATCTCAACAAGATTTATTTACATTTGTATTAGGATTACTCTCAAATTATAAAAAACATAAATTAAAATGTAATAAGAGAAGGTCTCATTTTTCGAGTACAATTTATGTGGGAAACCCCTATATTCGTAAACAGTTTAATATATGCTGTATATAAATACGTAAGTTTCCATCAGACCACAACGTTATGCATAAATGGAACATTTCGAATGCTTCTGCGAAAGCTATTTTCGAGTTGTAAAGTTTATATTCCAGAATGGAAGACTATTTAAAACAATCCTATATGTTAGAAATTATAGTAGTTTTCTCCTCTGAGAAAACTAAAACCTCACGGTACAATCTAAAAGCCTAACACCCACTAGGGCCAACATAATATAATAATTTTCTTACAAAATTAAATTTATATTTTAGAGCGCGCTGCATATATTATGCAACTTTCAAGTAGTCTAAACGATTTCTACGAATTTTAACTGTGGGTGTGACAAGTAAAGTAATTATTTATTTATTTCAAATACATTATTCATATCCACTGCAACAACTATATTTAATGTTTAAAATTAGTACAAACATCTATAGAAAAAAAGTTTTTTTAAATATTCGTTCTTTTATTTGACAGAGACTGAGATGGATTATAAGGAACATTTATTCATGACTAATCATTTAAAACTTATTGTCAGTCAGATTATTAATTAACTATGATATAATGTTACTATTAAAAAGCCAATCAAGACAATAAGTATTACGAGATAGTTAATAATCCTAATCACAGTGAAAAAAAAAACAGTATTGTAATAGGTTACAAACTTAATTTATTCCTATTATTTACAGTCTCGGAAATGCCAAGAAAGACTAAGTTAAAAACAGAGGCGAGAAAAGTTTTCTTTTCATACCGCACTGTTGTATAAAAACAATCTCTCTTTTCTGTGACAATAATTTCATAATTTGCATGTACTTTGGTTCTTCTTTTAAAATTACTTTTTTGTTGTATGACGCAATTTTAATAAGTTAATTCCCTAAGGTAGAATAAGGATTTATATTCCTTCCTTAATTTCACGCTTCGGAAAAACGTGATAGAAGTTTGAATACGTACGTAAAATTGACAATACTTTTAATATAAAGTAATAAATTCACAGCAGAAATTAAATGACTAAGAATAAAGAATTAATTAGATAGATTATATTACTACTAGACTTAAAGAGTATTATATGTTGATAAGGGAGATAGGGACAATCAATTAGATAATTTTAGTATTAATTGACAGAAGCACTAAGGACTACTCAAAAGAGTAATTAGAGAGTCTAACGAGGGAGCATATATTCTGTATTTTTCGCACAGGTACGTTGCTTACCGGTCATTATCCCATTTTGGTTATATTGGAGACAGTATTATGTACTTCGTTTTTTTATTATCTTCTCTAAAAACATAAAAATGCAATTATCGTTAGATAATCAAAATGTGCATATGGAAAGAAAGATATCCTCGTTGTATAGAAAGATTTTATTCAATAATGCTGGCATATACTTTCTAGACTCAGTATTTATCATTATAATTTTTTTGTACTTTGATAAAGAAGACTGAATACATCACAATATTCAAATTATTATCTTGTCCTGTGATTAGAACCCTTGGATAAAAATATTTTCATAAATATTTGAAAATATCTTCAGTGCTCTATATTTAATTTAAACAGAAACATTAGTTTTTAAAACAGTGCGGTTTATTGGTAATTACAAAATCTTTCCACACTATTTGTAATTTAAAAAAGTGTATCAGACAAATAACATGTTGAAATGAGTTAATATGGGGGTAAATCAAAGAAAGTCCCAAATTTTAAATAAAACAATTAACAAAATGAATTAACTGCAGCTAACTCTAAAATGTAAGGGAATCGTCAAGAGGTGTATAGTTTATTATTTTGTTTATGTTTTTTAATTTATTTCATTTTATTAAATAAACAGTATATAAGATTATGTTTATCTGAAAATAAGGTCTATTTGATAATTCAGATGTCCATACTTCCTTAATTATACTTTTTATTCTTATATAAACAAAAGATGTAAGTTTTTCGAGAGCACAAGAATATTTATAATGATGTAATCATAATAGAAATATTTAACAGGAAAAATTACGAAAATTTAAATATAACCGAAAGTAGCAGTATATCCTGTGAGAGCTTTATATCAGAAACTAGACTGGTTAACAATATATCACAGGCTTGTGTTTAGTACGGCATAGGACGCATGAGGTAATGGTTTTTACCGGTCATGTTATTGTTACTGCCCGCTCGTACACACATATGGATGTACGTTCACGCATATACATCGACTAATTGGTCATCGGTATATCGCTTGACGTTACCCTCTACCGTGATTAAGACAGGTATTCTATGAAGAATTTTTTGTATAGTGTCCTACTATGTTTGAATTTATCGCTACGACTGAAAAATTGTATTTTATTTTTAATAAGCCACTAGGAAAATGTTTTTCACTAAACGAAATAAAAATAATAAAAATTAATTTGAAGTAATTTTTCTAAACGGCACAGTTATATGTACTTGAGTATAGGGTTATCTAATGTACCTATAATAATCATTAAATTGTTAAAAATAAATGATGCTCTTATATGTATTTTGTATAAAAGGTTAAAACAGATTGTTACAATATTAGTGTAAACTCAATACAAATTTATTTATAAAGTAATGCATTGAAAAATAACAAAGTTATTATTTTATTGTACCTAATATATAAGGCGTTTTAAATAATATTTAATTAGATACAGCAAATATCTTACTGATACCATCTTGCTATATATATTTAAAATGCAATCTATTTTTGTTCTTTATTTTTATAATTTCTATATTGCTACTATATACTCCCCATGTCGACAAAGTTGCATCGATCACTAATGTATCAATCTTTAAAGAGTAGCTTGTAACATAAATTTAAATACGTGTGATAATTAAAGGGGAACTGATAGGTTTAATTTTTTTCAACCCAGTGATTCCTCATATTATTGACAATTTGGTCCCGTCCTATTAAACTCATGGAAAGAGTAACTAAAATAAATAGACCTTCTCTTATTACATTTTAATTTATGTTTTTTATAATTTGAGAGTAATCCTAATACAAATGTAAATAAATCTTGTTGAGATAGAATATAGTCAGGAGATGCATTGAGAAATGTTCGATTAATATATGAGCAATAGAGTCTGTGTTGCAAATAAATGCTGGATGTTATTAACAAAAGACCTCTGCTTGTATATAAACTGTTTTCATGAACTCCTGTAACGTTTCAAGTATGACATTTCTCACTATTTTTCTAGAGGATTAATCCAAAGATATGAAGATTATAAACAATACATAATTTAGAAAGTTAAAACTTTTACTTCAACGGCGGTCTTTACTGCAAAAATATATCGCCAGTATAATCGAGGAAAACATTTAAAATAATTGATAATATGAAAAGGTAATAATATATGCAGTGCTGAAAAATAATAATATAAAAAATATTATATAAAATATATTTAAAAAAATAATATAATTGTTCATGCCTCTCAGCAAATTATTCTATAATTGTAGGTTTTAGAAATAGGTAGGCATGGTAATAGATCTTAAAGAAGCAAGATAGTGGAACAAATTTGATCTAAAGGTCAGTACAAAAGTATTAAATTTTTGCCACTAAATATTCAAACATGTTATCTCAGTTAACAAATTTTTGCTTTTTGTAATATATCAATGAATTACTTGATGTAGGCCTATTTAATTATGTACGATTCCAGTTTATTAGAGTATATTTTGTAAATTCTTTGCTGTTAAACCATTTCAATCCCGTCTTTTTGAGTTGTTAAACGGAATTAGTTAAAACATGGGTGATGGGTTGTTTATGAAAAATTAAATCTCCAGTAGCTTAATGCATTTTTTTAGAACCTGTGGTGAATAAAAGCTCTCACAATAACGATTATCTTTGGTACAAAAACTATTTTGCGTCTCAAAATAGTACAACTAAAGAGGAAAATGTATATTTTGTTATAACTTAGGATGCATTGGTAGGAATGACGCGTAAGATTACACCTAGTTGTATGTGTTAAAGTCTTCACTTCACTGTTATTAAATTGACAAAAAGTGTCAAATCTGCGATTATAATTCATTTTATGAGTAAAGAAATTTGGATTGAAATGTAAAAAAAATAAGTCGTACCATGGTAACAAGAACATTTTTTCAAAACTCTTACGAGTACATGCAATTAATAGCAACAATGATATTTAACACAAATAAAAAAAAATGTTAATAAAATATTTTGCGGATGTAAATTACAGGAAGCACTCCAACATTAAAACCCATTTTAGAAGTAGTAAAAGCATTTGGCAAGATTTATAACGAAATACGGAACTTTTTAAATAGAATAAGGGTAACATATATGTTCTGTTCTACCCTCAAATTATTAGTAAAATATCATATAAATTTGTTGATGTGTTTTATAACCGTAAAGTGAAATCGTTACTGGGTATTTACGGGCAAGTAAGTAGGTGTGAAGATTTTACGAGGACCAGTTTAAAAATATATGTACACTACAGTGTTGCATTGCCGCGAAAATTCGGATAAAAAAGATGTAGATTATGTGAGTCTTTTGATTAAATTCTCCGCACGACCTTATTTTAATTTTAAGTTATGAGATTTCATGTGGATTTTCATGAACACATTTAAATAAACATCTAAAAATGAGTAATATCTGGTGTAATTTGTAAAGTTATTTGAATTTAATTACGAATCATTTTATCAAATTGTTGTGTTATCATGTATGCATATTGTATTATATAAGCGTATTTTATGTATACAGTATATACTTTTATGTATAGTGCAATCCATACCATAGAAATGAGTAAAATCCATAAAGATGTAGGGACTATTTATGTATACATAAACAGGAATTTAAGTGTTAATAATTTCTTTTATAAATTTGTAATGAATATTATATAAAAATATCAAATTTTTATTCTACATATGTGTAACTCATATTTGTAAGGCGGAACTGATTGTATGTTGTACCTCTTGCCCTTTTGTTTTCCAAATCTATAATAACATTATCAAGAGTTATTTCATGTTAAGAGTTAGCTTTACTAGCAGCCATCTCGATTTCAACGAACAAGAACATGTTTTATGCCTACAAACACTTTAAGGCTATTGTTTCTTATAGTGAAGTGATAAGAGGTATCTCATTTTGAAAACTTACTCAACACGCATCAAATGCCTTTCAATTTTGTTGCATTTATCTTGGATATTGAGAAAAAAGCTTGAACATAATAGTCTATTTTACAATTTGAATAATGAAGCAGTATTAAATTTTTAAACTATTAATCAATATAATTAGCATGAGATATCTCCCAAACTCAAAAATGAGGGCGTAACAGAGCACGAGGTGTAATAACGTTATTATGAGGCTAAAAGTAAGATGGCTGCTAGTAAAGTCAGCTCTTAAACACACATGTTGAGAAACAAAATGAGTAGATATATTTAGTTACATTAATTCCTTTTAACCAAAATTTCTTTATGCAGTAAATGAAAATAAATAATCCAAAATCTTTGGTATTATCAGATTTGCAAGTAATATAATTTATATAATTTTCCATTGTAGGACAAAAAATTTATGTTGTGCATTGTTAAAATTGTTTTAAATATAAATAATAAAAATTGTATTGAATTTGTTATGAATACTTTACAAATTAGATCAATTCACTTATGTGTGGTAAATGGAAAAGTATATAACTAAGACAGTAGTAGTTGCGTGCCAAAACTTTTCTGTTTTCAAGAAATTTCGTTTTAAACTTTTAAAACTAGTGTAAACATATAGACCCATTGTGAAATAGATTTGGTATTTCTTTCACTAAAATGTTCTAAAATACCTTTTATGTAACTCATTAATCTTTGCAAGGTAAGGTTTATCAACTCAACTTAAATATATTTACCATCGAGGTTTCAAAAACCAACTGTCCAAAACTGAATAAATCATCTTTTTAGAATACGCTGTATCAAATAAACTAGATTATATTTTGGTCAAAATACTCTTCAGATATTGATATGTCGTTTTATATGGAGAGAGAGATGGTCAGACCTGGAAAACGCCCTCTCGCAGAGTCTGCACTGGAAGGGACGGTCCCCGGTGTGTTTCCTGTAGTGGCGAGTCAGCTCGTCCGAGCGAGCGAACTTCCAGCCACAGCCCTTCCAGCCGCACTGGTACGGCTTCTCGCCCGTGTGTGTGCGGAGATGTGCCTTCAGGTGGGATGATTTGGTGTATGTCTTGCCACAGCCGGAGTGGGAGCAAGTGTGCACTATGACCTTTCGCCGACTCCAGTTCTGGCGACGTCGGGTCTTGGTAACGAGGGACTTGACGGCTCCCGGGGGAGGCAGGTGGTGCATATAATTCATTTTATGAGTAAAGAAATTTGGATTGAAATGTGAAAAAAAAGTCGTACCATGGTAACAAGAACATTTATATTTTGGTCAAATTTCTCTTCAGACCTACTTACTTGCCCGTAAATACCCAGTAACGATTTCACTTTACGGTTATAAAACACATCAACAAATTTATATGATATTTTACTAATAATTTGAGGGTAGAACAGAACATATATGTTACCCTTATTCTATTTAAAAAGTTCCGTATTTCGTTATAAATCTTGCCAAATGCTTTTACTACTTCTAAAATGGGTTTTAATGTTGGAGTGCTTCCTGTAATTTACATCCGCAAAATATTTTATTAACATTTTTTTTTATCTGTGTTAAATATCATTGTTGCTATTAATTGCATGTACTCGTAAGAGTTTTGAACAAATTTTCTTGTTACCATGGTACAACTTATTTTTTCACATTTCAATCCAAATTTCTTTACTCATAAAATGAATTATAATCGCAGATTTGACACTTTTTGTCAATTTAATAACAGTGAAGTGAAGACTTTAACACATACAACTAGGTGTAATCTTACGCGTCATTCCTACCAATGCATCCTAAGTTATAACAAAATATACATTTTCCTCTTTAGTTGTACTATTTTGAGACGCAAAATAGTTTTTGTACCAAAGATAATCGTTATTGTGAGAGCTTTTATTCACCACAGGTTCTAAAAAATGCATTAAGCTACTGGAGATTTAATTTTTCATAAACAACCCATCACCCATGTTTTTAACTAATTCCGTTTAAACAACTCAAAAAGACGGGATTGAAATGGTTTAACAGCAAAGAATTTACAAAATATACTCTAATAAACTGGAATCGTACATAATTAAATAGGCCTACATCAAGTAATTCATTGATATATTACAAAAGCAAAAATTTGTTAACTGAGATAACATGTTTGAATATTTAGTTACAAAAATTTAATACTTTTGTACTGACCTTTATGTGCTGAATTGAGACAGTAAATTAATGTTTTTACAAACTGGATTTTTCCTGGGTGGACGTGTCTTTGAGAAATGCCTTACAAGGGTTATAATCCAGATAAAGTTTTTAAAGATTTTTTTGTGTTAAAATGGAAGTTTTAAGAATCTTTGATCGTAGATTTTGGAATGTCAAAAGATATTTGACTTTAATGACGATCTGCGACCCTCAAAAATCGCACAGAACGGCGACTCATAAGTTAAAACTACTTGAGATAATCTTATGACCTCCTGTTTCCTGTAGTTTCTGCCTCAATGGAACTGTTTAACCACTGTACGCGGATCTTGAGTCACCTAGGCCCTCGGCCACGTTCATGAGAAGTCCACTATTCTAGTAGTTCCGGTGAAGCAGGCCTATAAGAGAAGTCGGACTGGAGTGTAGTTGGAGCTCGGGTAGACTCGGACCAGGATGCTGAGACAATGCGTGGTGTGGAGGAGTTGGGAGTGTCTGGAGTCTGCACACAACACAATAGCCTCAAAACCAACATCGGCCGTCGCGGGCGTCTTTGTTCTTCAACTCAACTCCAAACTGTTACTGTACAAGTATCAACGTAGTATCGCTGCGATTCACCCCCCCCCCCCCCGTAGGGCACGCTACAAACTGAGTACTGTCAACTATTTCGAATGTCACTGTCAAAGTTTAAACGGATCCTAATTAGAAATTGGCCGAAAGTTTTACTTAAAATATGTTCTGCTATTGATAGTAAAATAGTAGTTTTCCAACATTTGACTAATCCATCTTAGGTCTAAATATTTCAAAGTCGTCCGTCTACAAAAGAAACGTAACCAGATGTTTATTTTTCCTGGTACTTCGCACAGTTATACGTCGTCAAGTATCTCATTCTCCCAGTCATTTTCAATAACGAAAACAAATATAAATGCATTTTGAGATATTGCTTGGAATTTGTTTCAAGTTTTTTCAACTTGCAATTTTTTACAACATAGAAAAGTATGAGTAAATAAGTTGTAAATGTTGTAATTTCATACTAAAAACACTACCTACAACAATTCATATGTCGATCCTATCGAAAATATGTCTAATTCCACACTTTATTTTAAAAAAGTAGCCCATACTTTAGAGGGAGTTGACGAGATGTATCCAAATATTTTATTAGTGTGACTGCTGTATTTAAACCATAGTTGTACCGTTTTAATTATACATTTAACGAATAAAAAAATAATCCTAGTTTTAAAAATAACGTAAAGAGATTTCCTGGAAAATTTGTGGGAATAAGACGCTTACGTATCCGAAGTTAAAAAACCACTACTATTTTCAAACAAAGTGTTTACAACATTATTAAGTGTGTTATAACAGCCGAATCACCATACAGAGTGCGACCGAAGTAGAAAAACGAACTTTCTAACTCGCGGCATTTCAGAAACGTTCTCTCTTAATTTTCAATAGTGACGTTGATATACAAGCCCATAAACAGTATAAATACGAGATGACGCTATCCATTCCCCCCTCTACTTCTAGACGTCAAGTGGGACAATCGCCAGATGTAAATCAGGAAAACTTAAAAAACATAAATAAGCGGTGAAAGATTGCTGCATCCGGCCTGGAGCAAGTTGACATTCCCAGGCGGAAACAGCAAATTGTATGGTAATGGTAATGGTAATGTAAGTAACCAGTGGACAATCTGGCGATGAATTAATGCGATTTTACAGGGAGATGCGCCTGGATAGTCGTCCACCCACACGGAACTGAGCGTTTTACACGCGGCCCTGACGCGGGGCATTGCGTCTCTACACATGTTCACCACATAGTGTGGTCACATCATGACTTTGACAAACTATAGATACACACGACACATTGCGTCTGTACGCATAATCACCACTTATTGTGAGTGACAGTTGCCAAGTGAAGATGAGTCACGATCTTTTCCTCTTATACTCACTGTCTCAGTTTCTTGTTATGGTTATGCCAGTTACTATGGTCTCCTCCATCATCAACAATACAGACAGAATTATTACTGTATGTATTTACGTAATAATGTTATTAATTAAATTAGTTATTATAAATGTATACACATTTAGCTATCTATTCGTAATGGTTGTAACTTTTTTTCTCGAGTTGTTCTGAATAGAAACAAAATAAACCCCGTTTTTCTATCGATACTTCCTGTTTATTACGTCATGTCCTTAAAAATCTGGGTGGATCCGGGCCCACTCGCTAAAGCCGCCACTATTAATATAATAATAAACAAAACAACCAAATACAAATTTTGTTTGAGCTAATAAAACGTGCATTTTTCGATGTAATATCAACAACAAAATAAATTTTTTTATTTGCTACGTGCATCATAACAACAAAGCTTCCAACTTTGGCTCTTCGATAAAAGCTTTGTAGCGAATAAAATTACCAGAATGCACAATTATAGACAGATTATAGTCTATAGACAATTTGTTGTTATTCTTAAGATTTAGAAATAGCACAGTATACTTATTTATTGTTTTTACAATACAAATTGACTGTTGTGTACTGGTAATTCAAATTAATTTGGCATAGTTCAATGATACAATAAAACAGTAAACACTACGTTTCGAGATCTGCAATCTGATCTCTTCCTCAGGTGAATAACTAACCTAACACGTAACTACAATTAAGGTTGAAATAAAACTAATTATACCAGAGAGTTGTAACGCGCATGTTAGGAATCACAAGCACCATGTTGTTTATGAACTCCACCTACTCTAAAAAGTGCGCTTCATGAAAACAAAAAACGAATTGTATGGAGGAATGACTCATGTTCATACACATATGTCCGACCAGTCGTGACTCTTGAAGGATCAAAGACCCTTGGTGATCTAAGGGCTCTCGGAATGCATTCACACTCTTAATTGTAGGGCTACTATTTTTTAATTGCAAACTACTTTCACAATATACAGTGACCTTTTTGCGTGAATTCTGATTTGTCTCGATCAGTTTATTTAATACGGCATCTTCAAAGGGGAAAAATGTAAAAATCCAAAGAATATCTAATTAAGAAGTTATTGAACTGATATTTAACATAGGGGCTGCATTTAAATAAAATTTCCACTACTTGAACATGTAACATTTATGCCGTGTCAAATCATTTCAATTGTAAAAACAAAAAATACATACTACTCATAATATAACTATGGTGGGAAGGTTTGATTCAATTTGAATATTGAGCTTAGCTCTATTTTACCTCCCGCTTAATGCCCATGATGAGCGCAAATGTTCACCTGATGAGGCAATGAGAACACTCTCATCTAGACTACACTGGATAGCTTCTGGGTAACCAGACTGAGCTCCTTCGTGGGGTGACTCTTATATCGAAAATTTGCTAAGAGTTTATTTTTAATATCTTCGTCTGCCGACTTTTGATGGATCTCTTCAGACAGATTTGGACTCCAGATCCCAGGAGTCAATATGGTATCTAAAGTGGAGCTAAACTCAACGTTCGCTAATGAAAACTAGACTTTGTACGCTTTGATCCACGTTTATGGTCGCACAGCATACAAATTTGTGTTGATTAAGAGGTGTGTGTAATGGTAAAATTCTCTGAAATCAAATAAAATCTTTGATCCACAAAGAGTGGTTTCAATGGACTTACCATTTGTATGAAGAAGTTCCATATATGGTTTCTCCAACAAAAAACAGATAATTAGATGTACTGGATATTCAAGAGCGCCACGTTCCTAATAAGTATGTGAGTCAGCAGGTAATGGCACAATTGTTCAGGTAGGTTTTCCACTTGGGCTCTTCAATTCGTAAGTTGCTGAGTTTTTCCACACAAGGGATAGGAAAGGTTGCTGCTCCTAGGTGATGAGAGTTCTTCTCGTGGAGGCTCTAGAAGTCAAGCAACAGCTTTTTTGGCAAGAGGAATTCCTTTTGGTAAATCTGGAGTGGATCTAGCTATAACACTTTTCTTTGATTTGATTCTTTCTTACTATGGCCTGGTGATATCCATAAATGTCGAGGGTCTTGTATTTGTTTTTTCGTTCCACATCTGTTGCAACACCTCTTATAATATCAGGCGGAGATATATTGACGACAGGGAAGAGCTTAGTGGTTGGGTGTGATTTTCAGACGTACATTAATAATAATAATACTTCCTGTCCCTTTGATAGCTACGTATCTGGTAAGTGCTAAAGATTCTGCAGCCAAAACGCAGAGTGCAAGTGAAGATGTTCTAAGTACGGTTAAGGGAGCGCCACATTTTGGTTACCAAATTTGTGTTGAATATTATTTCTGGTTGAAGGTTTGCCTTTCAGTTTGAAACAATTCTCTTTGGATGACAACACGTGGTTTAAGGTATTTATGAGAAGCACAGCCTTTCAAGAGTTTCCCTACACAATTGAAGGTATACTTTTCTGGAGGCTTCTCTACTCCGAATTTGGAACGAGCACACTTGAGTTTTTCATGAATTTGGTTTGTAATAGTTAAATCGGTATCTGATATAAGGTTACATGGTGTATAATGTAATCAAGGTGGTTCCAAAAAACGTTATGACGCTGCAAGTATCAATGTAACTCCGGCTTTACCTGATGCAAGTTGGACGACCTTGGAAAATGAGCTTTACCCCGAAGAAGTAAGCGTAGTCTGTTGTAGACACGTAAGTCGTTGACATTTAGATGATACTTGGAGTTGAATGAATGAACAAGTTCTTTTTTATCAGAAGTTCTAATTTTCTTGTACCCATGCTACGGAGGTGACCAAGGACTGAGACAACCAAGCAGGGATCACTTCTGGCTGGTTTATTCCTTGCAGTGTAACCTATCATTGGGCGCAGCAAAAACTGATGTGTCTCTTAAATCTGGGCAATTTTATGTATGTCCAGGAGCGGCCATCACTAACCGCAAATGTCGAGATTCCGAGGCGCAAGAGTAACTCGATAGGTCTAGTCTACTGCGGGGGATCACTGTTGGATTTGGTGGGGTTTGTTCCCTAACTATCAGAAGTTCTTGCTAGCTTCAGCAAGGGTGTGCCACCACCTACCTGCTTTGACTGGAGAAGCTGGTTCAGAGCTGGCCTCCCATTCTTTCGGGGGACATGACTTGAGATTAGTGTCCTAATTCTTCCTCATCGATCTGGATAGGAGGCGGCCCCTACCCCCTAACTTACCCATCCTGAATATCCTGTCACTCCGGAAGCAGCACTAAGGTTCTTATAGGACTAAGTGCAATTTATAAGCTCCTTGTCCTAAGAGAACAAACAAAAAAATCACCTTACCGGATGTACTGGTGGCCGGAAGTACTGATATATGATATATGCTGACTCTCTCTCAGAATTTCAATGACGGGGTCAAAGTGTCGGATTCTTGGTGGGTTTGAATTTAACATCAGACATGATTTCGGGAATTTTGACTTGGCCTTCGCAGTGGCCATATGCAATTATGGTCAAGGTTTGGAATTATATTAATACCAGAGCTGCGGGGCCTGTGAGGAGGCAGGCAATCCGTACATTTATTCTAACTTTGGCGATTTATATAATTAAAAATGTATCAATATTGTCGGCAGCAGACTGGATCCTATTTTCTTTTCGTATTATCTTACTCACCAAGATCATATCATTTTGTCTTCCTTTCTATGCATTGCACAATGTACTTCGTGGCACAAAACTTTGATTTCCAGTTTTGAGGTACACTGCCTTACTGTTGCAGAAATATATGCTACGTAAGAGTTGCAATGTATATGTACGGAAGTATACCGATGCAGTGGCCTATTAAAAGACCCTATAATACGTTACGGGGCATTTCAAGTCTGTCGGCATTATCTACGGATATACCTGCTGCAGCTTTGCTTTACTGCCCTTCAACTTTTGACCCCAGAATAAATAAATTTCTTCCATGCACCACGAGGAACTTATGTACCAAATTTCAAGTCTCTAGGACCTCTCTCAACAGTTTATTGCATAGACGGACATACAGACCATAACTAAACGATTTTAAACAGACGGTTTTTTTTAAGTTTTTCAGGCACTGAAGTGTTAGCAAAATGAGATATCACGAAATTTTTATTAATGCGTGTGTATTTTGGTAAAAACATATTCTAAAAATTGTTTTTTCACTATGAATGGGTTTTTCCTGACATCTGCCATGTCTAACTACAATAATTGTTTTGCTTTTATTAAGTGTGCATCACAGTGTGTCATAGTGTGCATGGAGTTTGCACGCAACATGGTTGTGGTTATTTCTGACTTACGCGTGTCACAACTCTTTGGTATGTGTTAGGTTAGTTGTGTGCCTGAGGAAGTGATAGTATTGAAACCTAGTGTAGCTGGTTTTATGTATCGCTATCCGGATGGCAAATATCCGGAAAAACATCCTGTCTCCTTATATACTAAACATTAGGTAATGGAACTTAGTGATTAATCAGTATCGACACATTGCAGGACAGCCAATATTATATTGAATTAATAATTTGTCCATTTAATATCTCATGGGAATGTATTATCAATTATATAAGACTTTTTTGTTTTTATTCGACCAATATTAATCAAGCTGTTTTTTGTCTGAAAACCACTCATATTTTCATGGAACAGCATAAAAAATCATAGATTGCTGCTTGAGATGAAATCTGTTTTTACCTTACTCGAAGAAAATTGTATTTACTGAACTTAAGAAATTTTGGCAACTGATAAATAAATGTTAACTAATACCACATTTAATTCTAGCCACAGTACTTGCTGGGCACAAGTTATTCCGGTACTTTGCTATTATTTGCACCTTTTTGTACCGTAGAACTAAAAAACTGCATCATTTGTAAAATCAGGCTTAATGTGGAAATTACACGTCACTATGTCGAACGATCGGTTCTTATTTCCTGCTTCCCTAAACGAAGCGATGTCCACGAGAAGGAGCCACTCTGTCCCCACCTACTACTTTTAATTACGCGATATAATTAGGTTTTAATTCGGTATCATAAATATGTTACTAGTAGTACCAAAGTTAAAGATGACCTTGACATGTTAATTTAAATGTGTTCATGAAAATCCACATGAAATCCCAGTACTTAAAATTAAAATAAGGTCGTGCGGAGAATTTAATCAAAAGACTCACATAATCTACATCTTTTTTATCTGAATTTTCGCGGCAATGCAACACTGTAGTGTACATATATTTTTAACTGGTCCTCGTAAAATCTTCACACCTACTTACTTGCCCGTAAATACCCAGTAACGATTTCACTTTACGGTTATAAAACACATCAACAAATTTATATGATATTTTACTAATAATTTGAGGGTAGAACAGAACATATATGTTACCCTTATTCTATTTAAAAAGTTCCGTATTTCGTTATAAATCTTGCCAAATGCTTTTACTACTTCTAAAATGGGTTTTAATGTTGGAGTGCTTCCTGTAATTTACATCCGCAAAATATTTTTTTTTTATTTGTGTTAAATATCATTGTTGCTATTAATTGCATGTACTCGTAAGAGTTTTGAAAAAATGTTCTTGTTACCATGGTACGACTTATTTTTTCACATTTCAATCCAAATTTCTTTACTCATAAAATGAATTATATGCACCACCTGCCTCCCCCGGGAGCCGTCAAGTCCCTCGTGACCAAGACCCGACGTCGCCAGAACTGGAGTCGGCGAAAGGTCATAGTGCACACTTGCTCCCACTCCGGCTGTGGCAAGACATACACCAAATCATCCCACCTGAAGGCACATCTCCGCACACACACGGGCGAGAAGTCGTACCAGTGCGGCTGGAAGGGATGTGGCTGGAAGTTCGCTCGCTCGGACGAGCTGACTCGCCACTACAGGAAACACACCGGGGACCGTCCCTTCCAGTGCAGACTCTGCGAGAGGGCGTTTTCCAGGTCTGACCATCTCTCTCTCCATATGAAACGAAATATCACTATCTGAAGAGAGTTTTGACCAAAATATAATCTAGTTTACTTGATACAGCGTATTCGAAAAAGATGATTTATTCAGTTTTGGTCAGTTGGTTTTTGAAACTAGGTGTAATCTTACGCGTCATTCCTACCAATGCATCTTAAGTTATAACAAAATATACATTTTCCTCTTTAGTTGTACTATTTTGAGACGCAAAATAGTTTTTGTACCAAAGATAATCGTTATTGTGAGAGCTTTTATTCACCACAGGTTCTAAAAAATGCATTAAGCTACTGGAGATTTAATTTTTCATAAACAACCCATCACCCATGTTTTAACTAATTCCGTTTAACAACTCAAAAAGACGGGATTGAAATTGTTTAACAGCAAAGAATTTACAAAATATACTCTAATAAACTGGAATCATACATAATTAAATAGGCCTACATCAAGTAATTCATTGATATATTACAAAAGCAAAAATTTGTTAACTGAGATAACATGTTTGAATATTTAGTGGCAAAAATTTAATACTTTTGTACTGACCTTTAGATCAAATTTGTTCCACTATCTTGCTTCTTTAAGATCTATTACCATGCCTACCTATTTCTACAACCTACAATTATAGAATAATTTGCCGATAGGCATGAACAATTATATTATTTTTTTAAATATATTTTATATAATATTTTTTATATTATTATTTTTCAGCACTGCATATATTATTACCTTTTCAATTATCAATTATTTTAAATGTTTTCCTCGATTATAATGGCGATATATTTTGCAGTAAAGACCGCCGTTGAAGTAAAAGTTTTAACTTTCTAAATTATGTATTGTTTATAATCTTCATATCTTTGGATTAATCCTCTAGAAAAATAGTGAGAAATGTCATACTTGAAACGTTACAGGAGTTTACATGAAAACAGTTTATATACAAGCAGAGGTCTTTTGTTAATAACATCCAGCATTTATTTGCAACACAGACTCTATTGCTCATATATTAATCGAACATTTCTCAATGCATCTCCTGACTATATTCTATCTCAACAAGATTTATTTACATTTGTATTAGGATTACTCTCAAATTATAAAAAACATAAATTAAAATGTAATAAGAGAAGGTCTCATTTTTCGAGTACAATTTATGTGGGAAACCCCTATATTCGTAAACAGTTTAATATATGCTGTATATAAATACGTAAGTTTCCATCAGACCACAACGCTATGCATAAATGGAACATTTTGAATGCATCTGCGAAAGCTATTTTCGAGTTGTAAAGTTTATATTCCAGAATGGAAGACTATTTAAAACAACCCTATATGTTAGAAATTATAGTAGTTTCTCCTCTGAGAACACTAAAACCTCACGGTACAATCTAAAAGCCTAACCCCCACTAGGGCCAACATAATATAATAATTTTCTTACTAAAATTAATTTATATTTTAGAGCGCGCTGCATATATTATGCAACTTTCAAGTAGTCTAAATGATTTCTACAAATGTTAACTGTGGGTACGACAAGTAAAGTAATTATTTGTTTATTTAAAATACATTATTCATATCCACTGCAACAACTTTATTTAATGTTTAAAATTAGTAGAAATATCTATAGAAAAAAAGTTTTTTTTTTCAATATTCCTTGTTTGATTGAACAGAGCGACTGAGATGGATTATAAGGAACATTTATTCATTACTAATCATTTAAAACTTATTGTCAGTCAGATTATTAATTAACTATGATATAATGTTACTATTAGAAAGCCAATCATGACAATACGTATTACGATATAGTTAATAATCCTTTTCACGGTGAAAAAAAAACAGTACTGTAATAGGTTACAAACTTAATTTATTCCTATTATTTACAGTCTCGGAAATGCCAAGAAAGACTAAGTTAAAAACAGAGGCGAGAAAAGTTTTCTTTTAATACCGCGCTGTTGTATAAAAACAATCTCTCTTTTCTCTGACAATAATTTGATAATTTGCATGTACTTTGGTTATTCTTTCAAAATTACTTTTTTATTGTATGACGCAATTTTAATAAGACAATTCCCTAAGGTAGAATAAGGCTTGATACTCCTTCCTACATTTAACGCATCGAAAAACGTCATATAAGTTTGAATAAGTACGTGAAATGGCTAATATTTTTAATATAAAGTAATAAATTCACAGCAGAAATTAAATGACTGAGAATAAGGGATTGATTAGATAGATTATATCATTACTAGACATAAATATTTGATAAGTTAATAAGGCAGAGAACGGACAATCAATAAGATAATTTTCTTATTAACTGACAGAAGCACTAATTATTACTCAAAACAGTAATTAGAGAGTCCTTTAGAGGGAGCATATATTCTGAATTTTTCGCACAGTTAAGTTACTTACCGGTCATTATCCCATTTTGGTTTGTATTGGAGACAGTATTATGTACTTCGTTTTTCATTATCTGCTCTACAAACATTAAAATGCAATTATCGATTGATAAAGAAAATGTGCATGTGGAAAGAAAGAAATGCTCGTTGTGTAGAAAGATTGTATTTAATAATGCTGGCATGTACTTTCTAGACTCAGTTTTGCACATTATAATTTTGTTTTGTGCTTTAATATAGATGACTGAATACATCACAATATTCAAATTTTTATCTTGTCCTGTGATAAAAACCCTTTGATAAATGTATTTTCCTACATATTGGAAAATAGCACTTGGATTATTGTGTACATATGTCAAATCATACGTTTACTAATTAGAAAGTGGCCCTATCCTTTATTACATCTAATACTTAGAAATATGTGAACATTAAAAAGAGGGGATCCCTGTTTCATCACAGATGATTAGGGCTGATATTATCTCTACGGGTTACCAATCATACAGAGCAAGGTATCAATGATACAACACTCTTCGGAATTATTAATCTACCATCAACAATAACACATTGGAATAAAATCATTGAAAGTTGTAATTATTTAGTTTTATACGAATGATATGTTTATTATGATTATATTTATATCCATCGATATTGTATAGATTTAAAAGTTATAATTTCTTTCAATATAAGGGAAACAGAAAAATATACATTACTATATACAAAAATATACTACATATTCTAAAATAATTTACATTGCTTACGTTTTATTTATGGTCATATTTTATATTTATACACTATTATGATTTATTAACTTTCAGTAAATTTTATTATTTATTTTATTAGGTACTCTCTACAACGAGAAAAATTTCTTTATAATGCAAATGTTTCAAAAGGTCTTTTATGTCTTCTATAATTATTTTAAATTAAAAAATCATTACATCGTTCAAAATATCATACAAAAAAGCCTCCATAGTCACTCAAATGTTTTAACCTGTATTCAGTTTCAGGTAACATACAATTACGAGTAAATTTTGGTGAAGTGAGTGAGGCATTTAAACACTTATTTCTTAACACAGGAATATTTCTTCATGAAATTCTTGAACTTTTTATTAATTCAAAAAACCTTATATTGGAATCCTTGTGTATAGTTCTATCGAACACATTACAATGATCAACAATGATTTCATCATATAAATTATGCGGTTTTATGTATAAACATAACAGTAGTAGTACGCTAGACTATGTGTAGCGTAGAAGTCTTCGCTGAAGCTGCACACACGATTTAAATCCACAGCTCAACAGCGTACGGTACTATAGATATCCCATGGAGAGATAAACTGAGATACAATCATACAGAAAATAAATTTGTAGAACTCATCGCATGATAAAAGAGAATTTGTGTTAGACTACCAAATGATAAATCATATTTCCAAGGTTGTATATGATCATCATTGAACTCTAGGTTGACTATATAGTAACGAAGGTTGTACTATAGATATCCCATGGAGAGATAAACTGAGATACAATCATACAGAAAATAAATTTGTAGAACTCATTGCATGATAAAAGAGAATTTGTGTTAGACTACCAAATGATAAATCATATTTCCAAGGTTGTATATGATCATCATTGAACTCTAGGTTGACTATATAGTAACGAAGGTTAGTCAAAAATCTAAGGTCTATACGTAAGTTAGTTCTCGAGTTCAAAGTTACATTTTTCTACCCCATCCAATGATAAAACTTCGCTGAAGTTCAGCAAAATTATGATTCAAACTTGCGTCACAATTTATAAAACAACTACTTTAAATAAAGACAGATAATGTATGTCATAAGTTTAAACCCGTTTTATCCCAAAATGTGTATATATCTCAGACTAATAATTATACTAGAAAATTCTACGTTATAATGAATTTTAACCTTACAACATGATGCGCTAGTTCTATTACTGACCTGACTTAAAACCGGTTGAGTTTCATTATTTTACTGTTCATTATAAACTCATATGTTGGTATTACTGACTTGATATATACGGTATGAAAAATGAGAATCTTTAAGGACCTAAAATCTTAGAAATATTGCCCAAAAATACGGATCTACTCTAATTAGACAGATATCAAGAAGCTATCCTCTGCTGTAAAGTTTATATCAATGGAAGAGAGACTTAAGTTTTCTCCAAAAGTCAAAGCGATTGAAATCAGTTGACCTGTTATCTGATCCTATACCACTCACTTTTCTTTTAGGTCTTATTTCATCCATAAGCAGAACTAAAAAGGTTTGTATTTTATTATAATTTCGCATATAAAATATCTTCAGTGCCCTACATTTAATGTAAACAGAAACATTAGTTTTTAAAACAGTGCGGTTTATCGGTAAAGACAAAATCTTTCCAAAATATTTGTAATTGTAAAAAGTGTACCAGACAAATGAAATGTTGAAATCAGTTAAAAATGGGGTAAATCAATGTCCCAAATTTTAAATAAAATATTAAAAAATGAATTATCTGCAGCTAACGGTAAAATGTAGGCGCTCAACGATGTTTAAATCATGAATTAAATATTTTATTATTTCTTTATGTTTTTAATGTATTTCATTTTATTAAATGAATAGTCTATAAGCTTATGTTTATCTGAAAAAAGCTCTATTTGAAAATTTCAGATGTGTATACTTCCTCAATTATACTTTTAATTCTTATAAAAATTTTTAGTTTTTCGAGAGCACAAGGATATTTATTATGGTGTAATCTTAATAGAAATATTTTACAGGAAAAATTACGAAAATTTAAATAAAACAGAAAGTAGCCGTATATCCTGAGAGAGCTTTATATCAGAAACCAGACTGGTTAACAATATATCACAGGCTTGTGTTTAGTACGGCATAGGACGCATGAGGTAAATGGTTTTTACCGGTCCTGTTATTGTTACTGCCCGCTCGTACACACATATGGATGTACGTTCACGCATATACATCGACTAATGGGACATATCGCTTGACGTTAACCTCTACCGTGATCAAGACAGGTATTCTATGAAGAATTTTCTGTATAGTGTCCTACTATGTTTGAATTTATCGCTACGACTGAAAAATTGTATTTTATTTTTAATAAGCCACTAGGAAAATGTTTTTTCACTAAACGAAATAAAAATAATAATAATTAATTTGAGGTAAGTTTTCTAAACGGCACAGTTATATGTACTTGAGTATATAGGGTTTTGTAATGTATCTATAATAATCATTAAATTGTACAAAAATAACTGATGCTCTTATATGTATTATGTATAACAAGTTAAAACTGATTGTTACAATATTAGTGTAAATTTAAAAACAAATTTATTTATTTATAAGTATTAAAGTAATGCATTAAAATATAACTGAGTTAGTATTTTAATTTTCTTAATATACAAAGCGTTTTAAATAAAATTTAATGAGATACGGCAAATATATTGCTGACACTATCTTGCTATATACATTTAAAATGCAATCTATTTTTGTTCTTTATATTTATACATTTATATAATTGCAATAGTAAATTTTTAAATATCATTTTAACATATTGATTAGAATTATTAGTGAAATTAATGCGTTAGAAACGTGCGCTTGTTATGCAACACACACATATATATATATGTGTGTGTTGCATTTTATCTCATCAAACGATAACATAAAAAAATAATTATTTAATAGCATTTAATTATTCTAACAAAAGTTTCAAGAGAATGAAAACGAGTCTGTTAACTGAGAATTGTCTTTGCTCTGACAAATAAATCAATTTAACGTGTTTTTGCATTTGAAATGGTATCAAAATAGCAGTTCTCAAGTTTTATGCTTTATATCTGAGTTTTTCAAGTAGTTTTGACACAGAAATCGTGGTTATGAGTTTTGCTTACTTCTGATCTCCGTCCGTCTGTTCTCGAGATATCATGCGGACATACAGACAAAAGTGAATTTTTCAGATTTATAGACTCTAATGACCAATTAATTATAGCATAAATTAGAATCCTTCATTAAAAGACTATCTACTGATACTGAAAATAAAATTGCTAATTCTTCTCTAACCCATAGTACATAAAACGTTGATAGGGTTATCATCGCAGCTTTTGTAGATGTGAACAAAAAACTATATAGCTCCTTATACTATTGGATATTACAATATTGCAGTGCTATTATAGACATAACACAATCTTCAAGCGTGACGGAGAGGGATATTATGTCATCCTGATATGGCAATGTGGAACATATGTGAAACACATATTTTGGCGAACTCGTATATTCGATTGATATAAGTTGTCATCAATGAAATATACTTTCCTTACTGCACAGAATAATCCTTACGGACGTAGGCGATAACTAATAGTTTTTATTTAAGTAAAAATGAAATCGTGTTTTCTTTATATATGTAATTTTCTAAATCTCCTTGCATGGTACGCTATTAATTATTATGTACGAGTAAACACAAAGGGCCCTTACTTAAAAGATAAAATCAGTCAATAATATTTGAAATAGCTTTAACTAAAATTATAGATTAAATGAAATACTAAGACCCAATCATGTACCGGTTGAACTCAGACCTTCCTGTACCTTCATATCAAAATGAATGTTTAAGTTCTAGATAAAGATATTAAGAGTTGGAAGGTACGTTATTTCTACAAGTTCATGTAAGATTAACCCCGTAATGCTATTCAGGAAGAATTAAGTACCATACTTTAGTTTACCATATATTCCAGTACTACACATCCGCCTTTGCAGGTCTCTTTTACATGTAATACATAGTTATGTTACGAGCTAATGAAACATTGGGAACTAATTGCGAATATTGCATCTTTTTAAGGCATTTAATATTTGTACACTATTTAGTGCACACCATCAGAGTATTAAACTTTCATAAAAGTTTGTCGAATAAAATATTTTCAGACTTATCTTCCTGCCACATTCAAAGTGATATAATTACAAATAAAAACTTCTATAATGAGTTACAGGAATTCTGCTTTGTCCAATCCACTAAAGTCTGCAGCTTTGAGAACGGCCCGGTGATTTAGCGCCCACTTAAGCTTTAAAACGCTAACTAATTATTCTGTTAAAAAGCTCTTCCACTTCTTGTCTCTTACTTGCGAAACTTTAAATTTTCAATGAAACTAATTTACTCTTCTACTGATCTTAACATTCATAAAATAAAATTCGGACATAATTCAATGATTTTTTGCATAAAACCCAAAACGTAACTATGGTTTACTAACTTATCCAACGACCATAATATGTTATTGGTATAAAAATATGCCTAAATGAAGTAATACAACAAGAGCAGCAAGGTTGGTATTGCTTCTACATACTTACCAAGTCGTATTTTATCAGCTGCATGAATACGCAAAAAAGGAAAAAAGATCTTTTATTTCCCAAAGTTTACTGTAGAGGCTCTTTTACCATTGTTTTTAACAGTTTTGCCGTCATAATGGCATCGAGAAAGTTGAGACAAGTAAAGTTCTTTGTCTGTTCATCAGCCCACACGCCATTTTAAACTTACATTCCCCATGGAAAAACAGTTAGTAAGTTCAAGATTTAACGCTATGAAAACGTTAACAATACATTTTATGTCGTCGACGAAGATGCATCGATCAATAATGTATCAATCTTCAAAGAGTAGCTTGAAACATAAATTTAAATACGTGTGATTAATTAAAGGGGAACTGATAGGTTTACTTTTTTTCAGCCCAGTGATTCCTCATATTAATTGCAATATGGTCCCGTCCTATTAAACTCATGGAAAGAGTAACTAAAATATTACTCTGTTAGTATTATCCTTTTAGTTAAATAGTTCCACATATAATAAAGCAAACTGATAATTATAAAAACCGTATTTCCGAATGAATATATATTGTGTTTTTCCATTAGCCCACACATCATTTTCAACTTACATTCCCCATGGGAAAACAGTTATTAAGATCAAGCTTTATCACTATAACATGTTAACAGTATTTGTATGTATTTGAAGAAGATGCATCGATCACTAATGTATCAATCTTTAAAGAGTAGCTTGTAACATAAATTTAAATACGTGTGATAATTAAAGGGGAACTGATAGGTTAGTATTATACTTTTAGTTAAATAGTTCCACATATCCTCAAGCAAACTGATAATTATAAAAACCGTATAAGATTATTATTTTTATATAACTATGAAAACCAATTCATGCAAACAATTATGTAACATAAAATTTACCTTTGTCAATTATAACGATTTAAGGGGACAGTGTCCAAAATAAACTTGAGGTTAGCCTATGGCCTACGCTCTATTGGTAAAGGGCCTGCATCTGCGCGTGTGCTATGTGGGGTCATGAAACTTACCCAATCCTTCAGTAAAAAAATAGTAAAACTATAAAAATACTAAAAACTGCAGTGAAAGAAATAGCTGAAAAAGCATGAAGTTAGCCGTAGCAGAAGCTGTAGAGGAAAACAGTGCAGAATTGGAAAATGAAAATCGCGATTTGACCGCAGCATTTGATGGAACGTGGCAGAAGAGAGGTCATCAGTCACTCAATGGCGTTGTCACTTGCACTTCTGTTGACACGGGTAAGGTGTTAGACGTTGCGATTTTGTCAAAACATTGCTTGTGCTTAGATAAAAAACAGCCACAACGTCAACTGTAAGGCTAACTACAGTGGAAGCAGTGGGGGAATGGAAGTCGCAGGAGTACAAACTCTTTTTGGCCGCTCCAAAGAAAAATACAATATACAATACACTAAATTTCTTGACGATGGAGATAGCGCAGCTTTTGGTTCAGTGGTTAGATTAGACCCATAAAATGGTATAGAGATTACCAAACTTGAATGTGTAGGCCACATTCAAAAGCGGATAGGGTCCAGACTGCGAAAACTGAAAAGTAAACTGGGCAAACAAAAATTATCAGACGGAAAACCAATTGGTGGTAAAAATAGACTAACAGACTCAGTTATTGATGTGTTACAATCCTATTATGGCCAGGCCATTAGAAAGAATGTATCATCTGTCACAGAGATGAAGAAAGCCATATGGGCAATTTTTTTCCATAAAGTATCAACTAATGAGACGCCTCAGCATGGGCTATGTCTAAAAGAAGAGACAACCTGGTGCAAATATAATAGATACCTCATTACAAATGAAAAATATGATCATACAAATAGCTTACCATCTGCAATTATGACAGAAATTAAACCAATTTTTAGAGATCTCTCAGATGAGAATTTGTTAAAAAAGTGTACTCACGGAAATACGCAGAAACGTAAACGAGAGCCTAAACAACGTGATCTGGAGCCGTATTCCAAAAAAAAGTTTTGTAGGTATTGACACATTGGAACTTGGGGTTTATGATGCCATAGCTTCATTCAACCTAGGACTAGTAACAAAGTGTCAAGTTTTGGACTGTATGAAGATAAGACCTGGTTGTCATATGATCTCAACGATGAAGGCCTTGGATGCGGCGAGAGTTTATGCGGCTGATAAAGTTATAACCGACTGTGAAAGGAAAGCTAGGATGAGGAAGAGGTTGCAGACTAAGAAATTAGAAGACCAGTATGAAGATAAGCAGCAATATGAAGCTGGAATGTTTTTAGAATTAAGTCTTAACATCACAAATGTAAGTTTATTATAGTTTTTTCCGATTTACCGAAACTTGCATTTTTTTACATATAAGGAACATTTTCTCAGGATCTACTTGAGATATCCTTATGAAACTTTCAGAAACTTGTTTTATTACGTCCCAATACACATTTAGACACAGGTAATTTTCAATATGACCAATATATTTTTAGTAGTTATAGCTTAAATGTAAAAAATGGAATTTTATTTGAAAATATACAAAAAAATTTATAATTCCACTTCAAATTGAAATTAATAAAAAAGCCCATTTTTAAAAGGTGTGTAAGTAAGCATAGAAACTATGGTAAAAATTATAACAATTTAACTTTAAAGATGACTGAGAAAATGTTCCTTATGTTACTATTGAGTTATATGGAGAAAACCGTTCGGCCGGGTCCCCAATTTACAATATTTTTTTTTATAAACTCCGTACAGAATTACAGTTTATTAGTAAGGTTGTGCAGTGTTTTTGTTCTTTATTTCCCTGTAAGAGTAAAATTAGCGTACTCCCATACGTAGTAAGGTAATTGATATATTCTAAACAGATGTCATTAAACAGTTGTTAAAAATTAAAATCACGCATTACCTGATCATTGTTTGTGTTAAGACTGTGGTTTTGTCTCTTATTGTATACCATACTAATACTATACTCCGAGGCCTGATGCTGTACTCTGATATTAAGGGCTTGAATTCTAGTGTTGGTATTTACTATAAGTCAAAGCTAAAAAATCGTCGTAAAACCGCGTTATGTTTATTAAGTGCTCAAAGGACCCGTTGATCTCAAGCCACGCCTTCAGTGGACTTCATTTATAACACTAATATTATTTACTATATTTAAAAACAAATATTACGAGTGGAATAAATGTACAAAAAGAGTAATGAGATTGCTTTTAATTTAAACCTGTTCACATATTTCAAGTGAGCTCATACGAAACAACCAAATTACCAATTAAAGAAATGAGATATGCGTTATCATTAAATATAAAATGTTATTTAATCTGGAATGAGTTCTCTCCAGGTCTACTAGTTTTCCACAGATTTTTTGATTTGCTGCCAAACTGTTTAGTTCCTGTTCTATTGGTAATTCTTGTATTTTTACGCTCAATAACTTTTGAAGGAAACCAATTTCAGATAAGCAAATTATTTAACCAGCACTGTTATTGGTATCAGTAAATGTGTTCTACTAAAAAAAACAAGATATTTAGTATGTTGTTCATAAAATAAACTTTTAGGTACACCGTTACAAAGTGTTATTCACCTTCGATGGAGAATAACTACGTTTTATGTAGTTTCCGGGGAAAAAATGCAGAAATAATGCAAAATATTTCATGAGCATTACCAAAAATAATGTTACTAAGTAATGTTTTTATTCAATATTTTTGCAGTCAAAAATTTCACCTTAATGGGTGAGCTTAAAATGTAGACAAGATAGGGAGATCACTCAAACATAACATGTTCATATAGACACCTAAAATATAAATAAATAAATAAAGTATTAAATACAATACTAATTTAAAACCATGTGGCTATAAACTCGTAACGTATCAAGTTTGACATGTTATAAACTTTTAATTATGTCCTCGGCAATAAATAATTAGTACAGGATTATGTGAAGAATGTACCGCGACAGTGTCTAGTAGCTGCAGGAAAGTTTCCAGCAGAACTAATTATCATAATTTTAACTTCCTTATGTTTTCAAGGAAATTTCAGTGTAAACTAGCCACTTTTCGTTAAAGGCATTCAATCTTATTTCGTAATAAGATTATTTCTATATACTATTAAAATATGTTACAAAACATATATTATAATTACTGCAAACATTTACATAATTTAGTTTATTTGTGTGCACTTGTAAACAATGTTGTAAAAAATTGTGTGTTTATTAATATTATCAAGTGTAAAATATGAAATATAAATCTACATAACATAAATACGGCTACCTGGTTTCATATTCAAACACATATTTAGATCTCACGTGTCTTTTGCATACTTATTTTCCAGTTTTCTTTTAAATATATATGAAAACTAACAGGGGTGCATATAGATAAAAAGTCTTACATAAAACAACTTGAAATTTATCCTGATCCATTGATGTCATTTCAAGCACGTCTATACAGTAGACTAAGTATACATAATATGAGAAAGCAACATTTTATTGAACATCTGACACTTGTGAGTCAAATTACTGCATCAGTAATATCCTGTAAGTTCCTGTATTACCAGTAAGATCAACCTAAATATTTTCACCATCGTTATGTCACATCCTAGGGAATGATGCACCATCATCATACTCAATGTTACCTATGGAGAAATGAAACTTCATGCAAGAGTTCTTCTATAATTTATTGAGATATTTTATGAGAAATTGAGCGGATATATGGAGAGACCAATACTTTTACAGCCCCTCAATGAGCGTTAGGTGCTATACTATATAGGTGCTCAACCAACCATATCATATTTATCAATTATTTAAGGAAATTCCTTCTTATCTAACCCAATAAAGTACGCAGCTGTGATTTCATACTAAACACTTAATGAACGCTACATGGTTAAATGCCCACTAATTATTCTGTTTAAAAGCCTTAAAACCTCTTTTACTTCTTATCAAAAGTCATTATGAAATTTTAAATGTCCAATTTATCTAAATCAATCCTGTCCTCCTGTATAATGGTATTGAATTGAGTTTGTTAAAAGCTTAATGGATTTAAATCTAACACTTTAACAAGAAATTGTATTTTTTACGATTTACAATACAAAGGCTTATGCTGTAGAATTGTTTACACAAGAAATATTCTGATATCAAAGACTGCCGACAGAACGAACAGCTGTTGCCGCTTTCATTTTCTCAGCCATATTCCGTCAGCTGTCTGAATACAAAACAAACAAAGCTTTCTTGTTCTCCATACTCTATTGTATAGTTAGTCTTAAGACAGGGAAAACAGTATGATCATGTCTTAAGTCGCAATAAAGTGACTTTGTATAAAATATCACATGTTAGCGCCATTCGCGAAATACATATTCAATTAATTACATAATTGAATAGGTGCGAGTCAAAAGATTATGTAGGTGAAAATAGAAGAGCTATAGGAAATACCTGATAGTTTTGGCCACAAACAGGAGGATTCCAACTTACCTGTGATATTAAAAGATATAGTCCATTTTTTCCACCTGGTAGCCGTTATTCGTCTTAATAGTTTTGGCATTTAATGTGAGGCGTCAAGTGTCATTCTTATGGGATACAATACAAGAAGCTTTAGTGCAACAATTTCTCTTTCTCTACGGGGCGATTTCGATAAACGCTCAATAGAGGATGTAATTACAAACATTTTTTTTTTTCATGATATATTGTGTCGCAAACGTTTGGTTTTCTATAACCTTTAGAATTTGTGAAACGCCTATATAAACCCTGAAAATATACATGATTTGATCAAAATCGCCCTGTATAGTCCCATTTATGTACCGATTAATGAATGGGATCTAAGATCCTACATCATATGCAGCTAAGGAATGGCCTCTTCATGGTAAAAACCATACATTCCAGAATTTTCATTTTTAAGAGTTAAATCTTTTTTGTATAGATTATGCAAAGGTTTGTTGAACACTGTTTGTGTGAGCTTCACATTGTTCTACTGTATGTCACTATAATGTTCACCTTCCTTCTAACTGCAGCGACTGGTATCTGACGCTGTCTCAGACTTGACTCCTGTAATCTGGAGTCATGTTCGTCTAAAGAGATCCAATGAAATTCGACGACGAAAATAATCAAAACGAAACATTTACATAGTTTCGACATCAGAATACTTATAGATAGGTGAAGTGGTAGTCTCATCAGATACACAATGTTTAATTTTTTTTATGAAATATAAAAAAATATATTTTAAGCAACATTTTAAAGTCTAAATATCATACAAATTAGGTTTATTGCAATTTAACATTAATTTTATGCCGAATTTTAAATGTGAAATACACTTTCACGTTAGCTGTACTGTGTTTACAGACAATGCTTTGGTACCCATTTTTCAGCTCATAAAGAGTCCTCATGTCGAGAGGTTCCAAGTTGTGGAGAACAAGGGCACATTATCATATACATTGTGTCTATGTCACATTCATCTCTTTTGTTGTTTCAATTGTATCGTTTGAATGTTTATTACCATTAGTAATAATTTATGATGTAATTGCAATTGAGTGATAATGTACATATCATTAATATTATCAACAATAATACAAATAAAACATCTTTATGCAGAATATTAAAATATTGCACCTAATAATTTGCTTTTTCCAGAACTGTATCTTTTACATGTCTAACAATATGAGGAAGTTGTTTTTGCTTGTGTACAACTGCCTTTGGTGTTAGATTTCTAAATACAAATTCAGTGGAGGCTTTTAGTTCTTGTTTATATTGTAAACATTTTTGTACGTAGGGTTTGATATGAAAAAAAACAGACTCAGTATTTTACATATACAAAAAGTATATATTCTACTGGGTGTTTTCATGATGCTCAATCCTGCACATGAGTATGTAAGAGTTAGCGAAGCGCGAGGAGCTGGAAAATCTTAATTTAGTTTTCGTATCGTGTAATTATAGTGTAGTACATGTATGCTATTAACCCTGTTTTAGAATGTTAATCTAATTTGTAATATCTAAGTGCTAAATAACATTAGAAAAATTGTAGAATTTTACTATCCGGCTTTGTTTTATTTACTAATTGTAAGCGAAGGCTATTTAATGGAATGGCGGGATATATGTGTGTCTGTCTGCAAGATATCTCAAAAACAGAAATTTCATATACACAAGGAGCTCAGGTGGTGTACGTCGCTGCCTTGAATGTGGATGAGCGTTATTGAATACTTTTACATTAGCCTTATGAGTAACTATGATGGCAACAACAACATAGTAAATCAAAAAAAGGGGAAGCAAACTGAGTACAATCATATGACATTATGATATTGACACTTTTATTCAGATATAAATAATGAAAAAAATTAAACTTAAAAATATTTTATTTTAATACCCCCTGGCAATTAGTTCATTGCCTAAGCACTGGAACTTTTTTTTTCTTTACATACTGCTTTGAAACATTGCCAGAATACTAATTTATAATGTGGCAAGAAATTTGAAAATATTGAAATTATCATAAGGCGTTTCTAAGTCAATGCTGTCATCAATATCACTCGGTAGGCTAGTAAAATTTTTCCTTCTTGTGGCGAGGGGGAAGTGTAACTATTAATTTTATATGATTATCGTTTGAAATTGAAAAATTTTGTAATTTTTAGTCAGATCTCTTTAAAACTGTTATCCTTTCTATGCAAAGCTTAGAGGGGATCAAAGCTGCTAAATGTCCGGTATATTTTTTTTCATGAAATAAGCTACAGATATAAAAAATTTCAATGATTATATAAGAATCATTTTACTGAAAGTTAGTGTGGCATTACTTCACCCTTGAGCTATCTGACGTACAGACCTGGTTGTTGGTTTTTTTGACAACAATGAGTTTATTTCACCCTTCTCTTAGTACACAATTTCAAATGAAAGTCAGGGATGACTAAAAAAACACAAATATTAATATGAAGAAAACTTGAAGATATAAATTTTATTAAAAAATTTCATTAAAATAAATATGTAAGTAAATGTTATCATAAAGTAAATGTTTGTCCAAATTCATAGTGTAAAGCAGTACTTTAAATGGTTATTTCATTATACCTATGAAAAATATTAAAAACTGAATTTATATGTGTATAGTATACTTTTTACAACAACCAACTATCTTTATTATTCATAGTGATAGTTATAGTGAAGGCTTAAGCTGCAAACATTTTGTCTAAGGTAAATAATAAATTATTGATTATGTTTTGAACAGCTGTACGAAAATATCCATGGGAGTTAGTATCAATGTGAATACCTATTATTATTTAGTTAACTTTCAATTTCTTTCAAGAGTTTCCAAGAAAACAATTCCTTTTAAATTATTTCCAATTAGTCTTACTTTTATGTCATAAATTATTAGTTATATATTCTTCACATAACAAAGAGCAAGTGTTTCAATTATATTACTACCTTTGTCGCTGCCTATCAGTTTCCAGTAATTATAAATTTGTAAACAATGAACGAGTGAAGATTTAAGATGTAATTATTGAACATGTGAATTTGAAATTTAAATAAAAAACTAATAATGTTATGTGTATTTTCATGAAAACCGATTTCAAAAATGAAACCGTGTTACATACATGAACGTTAATTATATGAAGTCTTCATCACTTCAAATAAAACTTAAAAACCAAATACAAAAATCTTCGCGTATTTTGCTTAAAATACCTAGTACTACACATACTATAGTAATATACTGGTAATACTTCAGTAGCTACACCTTTCCACAAAAGGTAATATATTTAATTATAACACGTTTCTAAAACAAAGAGATCAAAAAACATTTTCGTATGTATTTATAAATTCAAAAATTAAATATTTTAATTTCTGCATAACAAAATAACTCATAGGATTTATTGTTTATGCATATAAAGAAAATATTGCAGAAAAAGATAAAATAATCATGTTTTTGAAATTTTATTATTAAATTAAAAATACGAGAAAGTTGTATTAAAGGCATAGTTTAGAAAAACAACGAAATAACTATATATTACACAAAACACATTTTTGGTTACTTTTTTATTATAGGCCTATGTTTTTTATTGTTAACGGTTCATTTTCAATAAAAAATATATTCAATTATCTTGGAGAATGTCTATATTAGTATTATACTTACCTTATTAAATTATTAACGACACTAAAAAATAACGCAATATACGTATTAAATATACACCGAGTTTCACCGAGACAAGTAAATTAAACACTAATCAAACTGAAATAGTTATTTATTTGAAAAGTCGAGTTAGAAATTTTACGGGTTTTGTTGGCCAAATGCAGAGGGAGAGAGATTATATACGATTATGTACAGACCCAGCCGTGGTAGAAATTGTGTTTACACTTTTTCAGTAAACTTTTATTTTGTTTCCACAGAGTAACTTAAAATGCTGCTATGAATATGTTCGTGACTTTAATTTTACTGAAATTAGGAAAGTTCCGAGTTACAAGTTTGTTGTAATCAAAGTGAACTTAAATATCCATGTTGGCACAGTTAAACGAAATGTTGAGATTTCTGTTGGGGTTTATACAGAATGAAGATGAATTTAAATTTGTTTGATTTCATTAATTTTTAAATCTAGGTATCGGAAATAAAATATGTAAAATTTATTAATCCTATAACAAACTATAATCATCAGTGTTTCATTAAAATTTCATTCAAAATTCCAACAAAGTCTTTTTTAAGTAAACTACGCTAATTTAATCCAGAGGTTTGCGTAAAAACAATATTCTTGTTTCAAAGAAATAATCAATTAAACATAGCTTTATCGAAACATAAACAACAATATTTTGCTTTTGGATTTGTGCGTTAGAATGCATACAAATAACTACTGAAACTACCATAACTCTTTTGTGTTCCAAGCCCTAAACAAAAGTGGCATATTTCTGAAGGTTACTTTAAATTTTATTTAACAACAACACAGTAGATTTAAATATGAAGTAGAAATATTTTTGTTTAATATTTCACTTTGATATATAACATATTTGAATGTAAATTGTTTAAGTACAATATTGCAATTCATTATTTCATGTCGTTTTTGTTTACTTTTGTGTATCTAACCAGATGCTGGAACCTTGTTTTTTGGCCTTTCCGTAGGAGATACGGTAAAACTGTTTTTGAGTGCTAAACTTAAAAGATTCCGAATTTGTATTTGAGCTATTCTGGGTTACCCAGATACGAAACTTGGATAATAGTACACTTGTCATTATTCTTTATTTTTGTAATATGTTAAAAATGGAAAATTACCAGGGTTCAGTAATTTAGAACAAGGCAGACGTGTTCCTGTAAAAATAGGACGACCAGTGGTCTATTCGTCCGTGTTTCTTGTAGCTACTATTGTACTGTATGACAAGTTTATAGCATAACATATTTCTCTTACTTTTCGCCATGAAACTAATATTGTAGATGGCACATTTTGACTAATGGAGAATAGTAAACTATGTTTAATCTGTCGGAATGTGTTTTTCTACATCTGAATCTCTCTGTCTCCATAATAATTACATTAAGTTTACTGGTCCTTTTCGTAGATCGCGTCTTTTTCCAATACCTATTGCAAAACTATAGTTGAGTTCCGACTCAACATATCAAATGCTAATAGGCTATGAACAAAGGTTTTCACTTTAAAATCAAAGAATCATTTATCATCATTCAAATCATCATTAAATCATTTTATTCTACAGGTTTGATGTGTATATTAATATACCTTGACTACTAATTAGAAATATCGAGTTGGATATTCGTTCTTGATTACCCCTGAGACATTCAGCAATCATCTGTTGTCTTAGATTCCGACAACTGCAACGAAAACTAGATTCAAAGAGTAATTACAATTTAAACCTGAGTAAAATTACTAGTAGTTTGAAATATCGACCTAGACATTGGTTCTTTATTACTCTTAAGACTTTAAGCAATCATTTGGTAGTGAAGCTTTATAAATTTTCAACTTCAACTGATTTCAAAGCGTTTTTGTAATTTACAGAGCGTTAGCGTAGCTTAAAATAACTCACGGTGCTTATAAAATTTTAATTTCTTACTGTTTGTCTTCATAATCTTTTGCACCCTAACTATTCTAACACAACCAACATAAATATATGGTGTAACTTATATAAGCAATTTAAATAATATGATTCTAGGCATTTCATTGACAAATGTATCTACTCTGCTACTTATCGTTGCCTTCATGATTACCCATAACACCATTGTAAAAATGTGCGAATCCCATGGAGTGACATATATCATAGTCAGCTTGATGCTGTGAAATCCATTACACATATAATCTAGTACATTGTTTTCTTTCAATTTCTCTTCGTAGAGCTCGTTTTATACGTTTTGTAGTTCGGGTTTACCAAATATTACTCATGTTTATTACTTTGTAAATATTTTCAATAAATATTGAAGCAAAACATGTACTTTAGTTACATGCGCAATGGCACTTTGGTTACAATTACGTTTCCAACTAAAACTTGTTCTTATAATTGCACTTTAAAGGTGTGTTTTTAGGTCATAATGTTAAAAATATTTATCTCTCTTTAAATATTTTTTGAATTATAACACAATGACTTACACGTAGCTATATAAATAATTATGTTGTATATATAGTTTAAATACTAACAGAATAGTAATAGAAGTTAGTTTAAACTGCTGACAAAGCTTTATGAGTGTGGTATACTGTAGTAATATTATGTTTCACATAAACACAGATTAAAATCAATTAAATTATGTGTAAGTAGTTTTTGCTTTCTATATTTAATTGAAAATGATTTAAAAATAAGAAAAAAAAGCAATAAAAACATTAATTTTTTTACTAGATGATTTTTAAATTATTTTTAATGTTTTATATTTTTCTCTTACAACGAGACGCTTAGAAAGGCCCTTTATCCCAGGAATTCTCTTAAAAAAGAAGATTGCTCATAGTCCTATAAGGACCTTTGCGCTTCTTCCGGAGTGACAGGATATTTTGGGTGTGTAAGGTTGAGGCCTGGGATAATCTACTGAAATCCATGAAGAAGAATCTATTGTAAAAATGTCATGTTCTCTCGAAAGAATTGAAAGCCAGCTCTGAACCAGCCTCTACAGTCAAAACAGGTAGGGGGTGTCATTTCCTTATGTTTAGGCTGGCATGAACCTTTGACTCTTAGGGAATGAAGCCTACCAACTCAAACAGTAATCTCTCACAGTAGACTAGACGTATCGAATTGCCCTTGCACCACAGGGTCTTGACATTTGCGGCCAGTGATGTGCACTCCTGGACCTCCATAAGGTTGTCCAGATTAAAAAGACATCGATTTTTCTGTACCCAGCGTGCGTGAATCTGGAAGGTATAAACTAGCCAGAAGTGTACCCTCTGGGGAATGCTTTATATATACCCATACTGTAATATGTTGCAGTATAAAAATTCTATGCAAAATAATACATAATGTAACAGGATTTTTCAGACATTTTTTCATTTTTCAGTGACACAGAAATCAGTAACAATTATTATTATTTATTATTTTAACATAGTTTTTAATTATTTATTAGGTTAGTTATTTTCCTGAAAAAAGCAATCAGAGTACAGATCACTGAACGATGGAAAATTTTCGGGAAAATCCTGTTTCCTTCACAATCCTTCCGTTTTAAAAAAACAAATTTTAAACAATACATAAGGTAATATGTATTATGCTGAAACATAGCTATGGTGGGAAAGGTTGCATCAAGGTGAATTTTGAGTTTAGTTGCAGTTAGTCTTTCCTCTCATTAGAAGGTCTGAAAAGTATCTCAGACTTGGCTTCTGAATTCAGGAATCACGTTCATATAAACAGATAAAAACTATCGGTGACGAAGAAGGTCAAAATAAAATATTTAACGTAGTTTTGACTTCAGAGGGCAGCCAAACTACAGTTGAACGTGAGCACGATCGCTACCTTTCTCAAAACCTTCCCACCGTTCCCCGCTACATTATGGTTAGAAAACTAGATGGTTGCTCATTCCGTGATTTACAGATCGTGTATAAACCTCGTAATACACTCAACAAACATCTGAAGGTTAATACGAGAATACCTCTTTGCCTCCATTACACTGTACTTTATAGTATGTCTGTCTCTGATGACGAAACTATTTAAATAATTCATTTAGAGCTATATCAGGACTGTCGTTTTTAGATGTATCCAGGCAGACGTGACCCAAGACAAGGCAGAACGCGAAACTAGAGCTAAAGTCAAGATTCACGCATAAATACTAGTACATCAATTTTTATGTTTGTAAGTTAGACTATAAATTTTTACATATCATTTTTGTACATTGATTTTTTTCCACAATTTTGCTTATTTAAGATCGATTATCATGCCTACCCTTTACTACAACCTAAAATTATGTAATAACTTGTCTACAGGCATGAAAAGTTATATTTTTGAATATGCTGCATATATTATTACCTTTTTAAGTATTAATATTATTTTGAATGTTTTCATCTTTTCTTGTGGCGATATTTTTTGCAGTAGTGAACGCGCCGTTGAAGTAAAAGTTTTAACTTTATAAATTATGCATTGCTTATAATATTCATACCTTTGGATTAATTCTTTAGAAAAATATTGAGAAGTTTCATAATTGAAACGTTAAAGGAGTTTATGAAAACAGTTTCTATAAAAGCAGAGGTCTTTTGGTAATAACATCCAGCCTTTATTTGCAACACAGACTCTATTGTTCATATATTAATCGAACATTCTCATCTCTTGACTGTATTCTATCTCAACAAGATTTATTTATATTTGTATTAGGATTAATCTCAAATTAATAAAGACATAAATTAAAATTTAATAAGAGAAGGTCTCATTCTTCGAGTACAATTTGTGTGGGAAACCCCTATATTTGAAAACAGTTTAATATATTCTGTATATAAATATGTAAGTTTCCATCTGACCACAACGCTATGCATAAATGGAACATTTAGAATGCTTCCATGAAAGCTATTTTCTAGTTGTAAAGTTTATATGGCAGAATGGAAGACTATTTAAAACAATCCTATATGTCAGAAATTATAGTAGTTTCTCCTCTGTGAACACTAAAACCTCACGGTACAAATCTAAAAGCCTAACCATCACTACGGCCAACATAATATAATCATTTTCTTACAAAATTTAAATTTTATATTTTAGAGCGCGCTGCATATATTATGCAACTTTCAAGTACTCTAAATGATTTCTACAAATTTTAACTGTGGGTACGACAAGTAAAGTAATTATTTGTTTATTTAAAATACATTATTCATATCCACTGCAACAACTTCATTTAATGTTTTAAAATTAGTAGAAACATCTATAGAAAAAAAGTTTTTTTTAAATATTCCTTCTTTGATTTGGACAGAGAGACTGAGATGGATTATAAGGAACATTCATTCATTACTAATCATTTAAAACTTATTGTCAGTCAGATTATTAATTAACTATGATCTAATGTTACTATTAGAAAGCCAATCATGACAATACGTATTACGAAATAGTTAATAATCCTTTTCACAGTAAAAAAAAAACAGTACTGTAATAGGTTACAAACTTAATTTATTCCTATTATTTACAGTCTCGGAAATTCTAAGAAAGACTAAGTTAAAAACAGAGGCGAGAAAAGTTTTCTTTTAATACCGCGCTGTTGTATAAAAAACAATCTCTCTTTTCTGTGACAATAATTTTGATAATTTGCATGTACTTTGTTTCTTCTTTGAAAATTACTTTTTTGTTGTATGACAATTTTAATAAGACAATTCCCTAAGGTGGAATAAGGCTTGATATTCCTTCCTTAATTTCACGCATCGAAAAAACGTCATAGAAGTTTGAATACGTACTTAAATGGCTAATACTTTTAATATAAAATAATAAATTCACAGCAGAATTTAAATGACTAATAATGAAAGGATTAATTAAATAGATTATATTATTACTAGAATTACAGAGTTTGATATGTAGAAAAGGCAGATACGGACAGTCTATTAGATAATTTTCGTATTAATTGACAGAAGCACTAATTATTACTCAAAAAAGTAATTATATAGTCCTTTAGATGGAGTATATATTCTGTATTTTTCGCATTGTTACGTTGATTACCGGTCATTATCCCATTTTGGTTGTATTGGAGACAGTATTATGTACTTCGTTTTTTTATTATCTTCTCTACAAACCTAAAAATGCAATTATCGTTAGATAATGAAAACGTGCATATGGAAAGAAAGAAATGCTGGTTGTATAGAAAGATTTTATTTAATAATGCTGGCATATACTTTCTAGACTCAGTATTTATCATTATAATTTTTTTTGTACTTTAATATAGAAGACTGAATACATCACAATATTCATATTGTTATCTTGTCCTGTGATTAAAACCCTTGGATAAAAATATTTTCATAAATATTTGAAAATATCTTCAGTGCTCTTATTTAATTATATTTAATTTAAACAGACACAATAGTTTTTAAAACAGTGAGGGTTATTGGTAATTAAAAAATCTTTCCACACTATTTTTTATTATAAAAAGTGTATGAGACAAATATAATGTTGATATGAGTTAAAAATGGGGGTAAATCAAAGAAAGTCCCAAAATTTTAAATAAAAAATTTACAAAATGTATTAACTGCAGCTAACTCTAAAATGTTAAGGGCATCGTCAAGAGGTGTATATTTTATTATTTGTTTATGTTTATTTCATTTTATTAAATAATAATAGTATATAAGATTATGTTTATCTGAAAATAAGCTCTATTTGAGAATTCAGATGTCCATACTTCCTTAATTATACTTTTTATTCTTATATAAACAAAAGATATAAGTTTTTCGAGAGCACAAGGATATTTGTAATGATGTAATCATTATAGAAATATTTAACAGGAAAAATTAAGAAAATTTAAATACAACCGAAAGTAGCAGTATATCCTGAGAGAGCTTTATATCAGAAACTAGACTGGTTGACAATATATCACAGGCTTGTGTTTAGTACGGCTTAGGGCGCACGAGGTAATGGTTTTTACCCGGTCCTGTTATTGTTACTGCCCGCTCGTACACACAGATGGGTGGATGTTCACGAATGTACATCGACGGATGGGACATCAGTATATCGCTTAACGTTACCCTCTATACCGTGATCAAGACAAGTATTTCTATGAAGAATTGTCTGTATAGTGTCCTACTACGTTTGAATTTACCGCTACGACTAAAAACTTTATTTTATTTTTAATAAACCACTAGGAAGTGTTTTTTTCATCAAACGAAATAAAAATAATAATAATTAATTTGAGGTAAGTTTTCTAAACGGCACAGTTACATGTACTTGAGTATATAGGATTTTCTAATGTATCAATAATAATTAATCATTAAATTGTTAAAAATAAACTGATGCTCTTTGTGTATTATGTATAAAAAGTTTAAAACAGATTGTTATAACAGTAGTGTAAATTAAAAAGAAATTTATTTAAAAGTAACGCATTGAAAAATTACGAAGTTATTATTTTAATGTTCTTAATATATAAGGCGTTTTAAATAACATTTAATGAGATACGGCAAATATATTGCTGACACTATCTTGCTATATATAGGCCTATTTAAAATGCAATCTATTTTTGACGTGACAAACGTCTTAAATTAGGTTGCGGCTCGGAGTCACTCATGAAAAAGTGTAACGCCCGGTAACGTTACGATGCCCGTCCAGTGGGTCCGCCGCACGGGATCCGCACGGGATAAAGCAGATAACTGTGGGTCTGCCGCACGGGATAAAGCAGATAACTATGTTTATTCGTGAAAATGTGGAGTGCTTAGATTCGTCATTTACAACAACTACAACAATAAAGGTAAATAATTGTACACTGATATTTCATTATCGTAAACTATGATTGATTGATTAATTGTTAGATTGACACAAAAGTTGAGAAACTGAGTTTATAGGTTATGTCATACTATTGACAAATGTTGATAGTGTTAAGTAAATTATTAGTTTAAAATCACTCTGCAATCAATCGTAATTCAGTCGATTGAGAAGAAACAGCGCGTATTGCTAGTCAAACATTTAAAATAACAAATTATAACCTCTAACCTGTCATAACAGTGCGACCAAACAAACGAACTAAACCGACCAATCACCACGCGCGGAGTTAGAATTTAACTGTGTTTAGCAAGAATTTCAAATTCCAATTTTAGTAAATGTTTTATTCAACTTTATCATTTACAATAACAAATTTTAAAATAATTTCAAATTATGTACAATGTTTTAGTAAACAAAATATATTTCTATAGTTAAAATTTGTGCAATTCTTATTTTCATTCAATTCCTGGTTCCTATTGTGCAATTTAATAATATTCATATCAATAAATATTCTACCGAGAAAAAGACGTTGTCACGTAAAATCTTCGCCCGTAAAACCGACTTTACAGGCAACCATAATTTTTATTCATTGGAATCCCTCAATGCGACACGGCTATACCGAGTTGCACGAAAGAAGGCCGTTGAAAATGGCCAATGGCATAGTGCGTGTTATTTACACGTGTATTTAAAATAACTGACCCCTATTTTCTTTAATTTTTATAAATTCACAATAGTAAAATTTTTAATATCATTTTAACCTAATGATTAGAATTATTAGTGAAAATTATTGCGTTAAAAACGTGCATTTTTATGTGCGGCAGATATATATGCCGTATCTCATCAAACGACAACATAAAAAAATAATTTTGTTTAATAACCTTTAATTATTGTTACAAAAGTTTCAAAAACTGAACACGAGTCTGTTAACTGAGAAGTGTCTTTGCTCTCTGACAAATAAATCAATTTAATGTGTTTTAGCATTTGAAATGGTAAGATAATAGCAGTTCTCAAGTTTTTATGCTTTATATCTGAGTTTTTGAAGTACTTAAGACACAGAAACCGTGGTTATGAGTTTTTCTTACTTGTGATCTACGTCTAGTTCTCGAAATATCATGCAGAACTACAGACGTAAGTGAATTGTTCAGATTTATAGGCTTCAATGACCAATTATCGGATAGCATAAATTAGAATCCTTCATTAAAATACTATCTACTGATTCAGAAAATAAAATAGTTAATTCTTCTGTAACCCACCGTACGTAAAAACGATGTTGGGATTATCATCGTAGCTTTTACGGATGTAAACAAAAACGATATAGCTCCCTTATACTATTCGATATTGCAATACTGCAGTGCTATTATAGACATAACATCATCTTCAAGCGTGACGGAGAGGGATATTATGTCACCCTGATATGGTAATATGGAACACATGTGATACACATTTCTTGGCGAACTCGTATATCAGTACTTATTATCAATGACATATACTTTCCTTACTGCACAGAATAATCCTTACGCAAGTAGACGATAAGTGAAAATTAAACAGTGTTTTCTCTTAAGATATTTAATTTTCTAAATCTCCTTGCATGATACGCTATTAATTGTTATGTATTCGTAAACACAAAGGGCCCTTACATAAAAGTTAAAATCAGTCAATAATATTTGAAGTAGCTTTAACTAAAATTATAGATTAAATGAAATACTAAGACCCAATCATGTACCGATTGAAATCAGGCCTTCCTGTACCTGCATACCAAAATGAATGTTTAAGTTCTAGATAAAGATATTAAGAGTTCGAAGGTACGTAATTTTTATACTTCATGTTAGATTAACCCTTAATGCTATTCAGGAAGAATTAAGTACCATACTATAGTTTACCCTATATTCCCCAATCTACACATCCGCAGTTGCTGGTCTCTATTAAATGTAATACATAGTTATGTTACTAACTAATAAATAATTGGGAACTAATTGGGAATATTGAATATCTTTTAAGGCATTTAATATTTGTACACTGTTTAGTGCAAACCATCAGAGTATTTAACTTTTAAATTATCTTCCTGCTACATTCAAAGTGATATAATTACAAATAAAAACTTCTAATGAGTTACAGGAATTCTACTTTGTCCAATCCACTAAAGTCGGTACTTTGAGAACTGCCCGGTAATTTAGCGCCCAATTAAGCTTTAAACGCTACTAATTATTCTGTTTTAAAAGCTCTTCCACTTCTTATCTATACTTGAGGAACTTTAAAATTTCAATGAAACTAATTTACTCTTCTGCCGATCTTAACATTCATTAAATTAAATTTGGGACATAATTCAACGATTCTTTGCATAAAACCCAAATTGAAACTATGATTGACTAACTTATCTAACGATCATAATATGTTATTGGTGTGAAAATATGCCTCGATGAAGTACTAAAAAAAGAACAGCAAAGTTGGTATTGCTTCTATATACTTAGCAAGTCGTATCAGTTTTATCAGCTGCTCCAATACGGAATAAAGGAATAAAGATCTTTTATATTTCCCGAAGTTCATTGTAGAGGCTATGTTTTCCATTGTTTTAACAGTTTTGCCGTTATAATGGTATCGAGAAAGTTGAGACAAGTAAAGTTCTTTGTTTTTCCATCAGCCCACACGTCATTTTAAACTTACATTCCCCATGGGGTTATTAAGTTCAAGCTTTATCATTATAACATGTTAACAGTATTTGTATGTCTTTGACGAAGATGCATCGATCACTAATGTATCAATCTTTAAAGAGTAGCTTGTAACATAAATTTAAATACGTGTGATAATTAAAGGGAACTGATAGGTTTAATTTTTTTCAACCCAATGATTCCTCATATTATTTTCAATATGGTCCCGTCCTATTAAACTAATGGAAAGAGTAACTAAAATTACTCTGTTAGTATTATCTTTTTAGTTAAATAGTTCCACATATCCTAAAGCAAACTGATAATTATAAAAACCATATAAGATTATTATTTTTATATAACTATGGAAACCGTTTCATCCAAACAGTTATGTAACATAAAATTACCTTTGTCAATGATAACTATTTAAATAATTTACAATAATTTTTTTTATAAATTCCGTACAGAATTACCGTTTATTAGTAAGGTTGTGCAGTGTTTTTGTTCTTTATTTTCTGTAAGAGTAAAATTACCGTACTCCCATTGTGAAGCATAATATTTACAAAAATGAACTTAACTTATTTGATACGTAGTAAGGTAATTGATAAGTTTTTATATCATTAAACAGCTGTTAAAACATTAAAATTACCCATTAACTAATCATAGTTTTTGTTAAGACTGTGGTTTCGTCCCTTATTGTATGCCATACTAATACTATACTCTGAGGCCTGATGCTCTACTCTGATATTCAGGCCTTGAATTCTAGTGTTGGTATTTACTATAAGTCAAAGCTAAAAAATCGTCGTAAAACCGCGTTATGTTTATTAAGTGCTCCAAGGACTCATTGATCTCAAGCCACGCCTTCAGTGGACTTCTTTTATAACACTAATATTATTTACTATATTTAAAACAAATATTACGAGTCGAATACATGTACAAAAATAGTAATGATATTGCTTATAATTTAAACCTGTTCACATACTTCAAGTGAGCTCATACGAAACCACCAAATTACCAATTAAAGAAATGAGCTATGCGTTATCATTAAATATAAAATGTTATTTTAATCTGGAATAAGTTCACTCTAGTTCTACTAGTTTTCCACAGGTTTTTGGATTTGCTGCGCAAACTGTTTAGTTCCTGTTCTATTGGTAATTCTTGTATTTTTACGCTCAATAACTTTTGAAGGAAACCAATTTCAGGCAAGCAAATTATTTAACCGGCAATGTTATTGGTATCAGTAAATGTGGTCTACTAAAAAAAAAACATTTAGTATGTTTTTCATGAAAAACCCTTTTTTAAGTACACTGTTACAAAGTGTTATTCACCTTCGATGGAGAATAACTACGTTTTATGTAGTTTTCAGGGAAAAATGCAAAAATAATGCAAAATATTTCATGAGCATCATTACCAAAAATAATGTTACTATGTAATGTTTTTTATTCAATATTTTTTGTAGTCAAAAATTTCACCTTAATGGGTGAGCTTAAAATGTAGACAAGATAGGGAGATCACTCAAACATAACATGTTCATATAGACACCTAAAATATAAATAAATAAATAAAGTATTAAATACAATACTAATTTAAAACCATCTGGCTATAAACTCGTAACGTATAAAGTTTTTACATGTTATAAACTTTTAATTATGTCCTCGGTAGTAAATAATTAGTAGAGGATTATGTGAAGAATGTACCGCGACATTGTCTAGTAGCTGTAGGAAAGTTTCCAGCAGAACTAATTATCATGGCAGCCATTTATCTGTCTTAATAGTTTTAAGAGTTATTGAAAGGGATGGATTACTATTTTTATCGGATAAAATAACACAGGATTCAATGCATCAACTTATTCTTTTAAAACCGGGTGATTCTGATAAATTTTGTATTTTTTGGGTTGATATAGGATGTAGTTACAATTATTTTTGTCCAATACAAATGGCTTCACATTGCTCCAGTATATGTCGCTGGAATGTTCGAAGTTGTGGAATACTTATCTTTTAATTTTTAGTTTAACTCCAGTTCACATTCCTTTTTATTACAGCGTCTGGTATCTGATGATGATATCCAATGAAAGTCGACGATGAAAACGAAACATTTACATCGTTTCGACATCATTCTACCTACAAACAGGTGAAGGGGTGGTCTCATTGTCTCATCAGATACACAATTGTTAAACGTTAATAAGGAAATATAAAAAAATATATTCCAAGTAACATTATATAGTCTAAATATCATAGAAATTTGATTTATTGCAATTTAAAATTGATTTTATGACGATTGTCAAATGTGAAATACACTGTCACGTTTGCCGTACTGTGTTTACAGACAAAGCTTTGGTACCCATTTCCAGCTCAAACAAGAGTTCTCATGTCGAGAGTTTCCAAGTTGTGTAGAACAAGGACACATTATCATATACATCGTGTCTTTGTCACTTTCCTCTCTTTTGTTGGTTTACTTTTATCGTTTGAATGTTTATTACCATCAGTCAAGTATGATGTAACTGCAAGTGAGTGATAATGTACATATCATTAATACTTATTAAAATAATACAAATAAAACATCATTATAGAGAATACTAAAACATTGCACCTGATAATTTGCTTTTTCCAGAACAGTATCCTTTACATGTCTAAGAATATGAGGAAGTTGTTTTTGCTTGTGTACAGTTTCCTTTGGTGTTAGATTTCTAAATAAAAATTCAGTGATATTTCGGTTCTTGTTTATATTGTCATTTTTGTACGTAGGGTTTGATATAAAAAAAAACAGACTCAGTACTTTACATATACAAAACATTTATATTCTACTGGGTGTTTTCATTATGCTCATTCTTGCACATAAGTATGTAAGAGTTAGCGAAGCGCGAGGAGCTGGAAAAACTTAATTTAGTTTTCGTATCGTGTAATTATAGTGTAGTACATCTATGCTATTAACCCTGTTTTAGAATGTTAATCTAAGTTGTAATATCTAAGTGCTAAATAGCATTAGAAAAAATTGTAGAATTTTACTATCCGGCTTTGTTTTATTTACTAATTGTAAGCGAAGGCTATTTTATGGAATGTCGGGATATATTTGTGTCTGTCTGCAAGATATATCAAAAACAGAATTTCATATACACAAGGAGCTCAGGTGGTGTACGTCGCTGCCTTGAATGTGGATGAGCGTTATTGAATACTTTTACATTAGCCTTATGAGTAACTATGATGGCAACATAGTAAATCAAAAAAAGGGAAGCAAACTGAGTACAATCATATGACATTATGATATTGACACTTTTATTCAGATATTAATAATGAAAAAAAATTAAACTTAAAAATATTTTCTTTTAATACCCCCTGGCAATTAGTTCACTGCCTAAGCACTGGAACTTTATTTTCTTTAAATACTGCTTTGAAACATTGCCAGAATACTAATTTATAATGTGGTAAGAAATTTAATAAATATTGAAATTATCATAAGGCGTTTCTAAGTCAATGCTGTCATCAATATCACTCCGTAGGCTAGTAAAATTTCTCCTTCTTCTGGCGAGGGGGAAGTGTTACAATTTATTTTATATGATTATCATTTGAAATTGAAACATTTAGTAATTTATAGTCAGATCTCTTTAAAACTGTTATCCTTTCAATGCAAAGCTTGGAGGGGATCAAAGCTGCTAAATGTCCGGGATATTTTTTAATATAATAAGCTACAGATATAAAAAATTTCAATGATTATATAAGAATCCTTTTACTGAATGTTAGTGTGGCATTATTTCACCATTGAGCTGTCTGACGTACAGACCTGGTTGTTGGTTTTTTTGACAACTATTAATTTATTTCACCCTTCTCTTAGTACACAATTTCAAAGGAAAGTCAGGGATGACTAAAAAAAACACGGATATTAATATGAAGAAAACTTGAAGATATAAATTTTATTAAAAAATTTCATTAAAATAAATATGTACGTAAATGTTATCATAAAGTAAATGTTTGTCCAAATTCATAGTGTAAAGCAGTACTTTTAAATGATTATTTCATTATACCTATGAAAAATATTAAAAACTGAATTTATATGTGTATAGTATACTTTTCACAACAACCAACTATCTTTATTATTCATAGTGATAGTTATAGTGAAGGCTTAAGCTGCAAACATTTTTGTCTAAGGTAAATAATAAATTATTGATTATGCTTTGAACAGCTGTACGAAAATATCCATGGGAGTTAGTATCAATGTGAATACCTATTATTATTTAGTTAACTTTCAATTTCTTTCAAGAGTTTCCAAGAAAATAATTCCTTTTAAATTATTTCCAATTAATCTTACTTTTATGTCATAAATTATTAGTTATATATTCTTCACATAACAAAGAGCAAGTGTTTCAATTATATTACTACCTTTGTCGCTGCCTATCAGTTTCCAGTAATTATAAATTTGTAAACAATGAATGAGTGAAGGTTTAAGATGTAATTTTTGAACATGTGAATTTGAAATTTAAATAAAAAACTAATCACGTTATGTTTATTTTCATGAAAACCAATTTTAAAAATGAAGCCGTGTTACATACATGAACGTTAATTATATGAAGTCTTCATCACTTCAAATAAAACTTTAAAAAAACCAAATACAAAAAACTTCCTGTATTTTGCTTAAAATACTTAGGTAGTACTACACATACTATAATAATATACTGGTAATACTTCAGAGCTACACCTTTCCACAAAAGGTAATATATTTAATTATAAAACGTTTCTAAAATAAAGAGATCAAAAAATATTTTCGTATGTATTTATAAATTCAAACATTAAATTTTTAATTTCTGCATAACAAAATAACTCATGGGATTTAATGTTTATGCATATAAAGAAAATATTGCAGAAAACGATAAAATAATAATTTTTTTAAATTTTATTATTCAATTAAAAAATACGAGAAAGTTGTATTAAAGGCATAGTTTAGAAAACAACGAAATAACTATATTTTACACAAAACACATTTTTGGTTACTTTTTTATTATAGGCCTATGTTTGTTATTGTTAACGGTTTATTTTCAATAAAAAATAATATATTCAATTATTCACAGGTAGTGGTCCTGACGGTGAAGAGGAAGTAGAAGCTATGGCTGAAGCCAGGGGGCCTGTTATTACTCCAGGAAAGTTCAGGGGCGGAATGGAGGACAACGTGGAGGAGTATCTAGGCCAATTTGGAAGAGTGGCAAAGGCCAATGGCTGGAACGAGGATAAGATGTTGGTTATTCTCCCCTGTTACCTGGAAGGGGCCGCTCTGAAATGGTACGAAAAACCTAGAGCAATCTTTAGGAGCCAATATCACCTGGGAGCGGGTAAAGAATGGAATGAAGGATACGTTTCAAGCAATCGCTTGGGATGAACAGATGGAGTTCCGACTGCGGATGCGGATGCAAGGGGAGGAGGAGCCCGTAGAATCGTATGTACAAGATGTGTTAAATTTATGTTCAAAAGTGGACCCCGGAATGAACGAGAGAACTAAGATCAAACATGTTTTAAGAGGATTAAGGCCATCTCTATTGGAGAAAGTGATGGTGATGACCAATGGCACTCTAGAAAGCCTACTGGCTAACGTAAGGAAGATCCAGACCGCACGTTTTCATGGCTGGACAGCGGGTAGACCACCTACTGGGGGAAGTCTCATCAAAGGCGACAACTACAGGGAACGCCAGTCAGCCATCAAAGACGGAAAGAACACAGGAGCTAGAAAGCAAACTAGAAAACTTAACATCTGAATTTGCCAAGTTAAGCATGCGTCTTCTAGAACAGCAGGAGAAGAATCGAGATACACGAGGCCGCATGACTGAGAACAATAAGCAACAGCCAAGGGTTCAGTTCGAAGTTCCGAGGGAAAGAAGAGCACAAGATGGTGGACAGTATGGAAGGTGGAACCGATTGAGAGCAAGAGGAGCCTACTCCACCTCGAATCGTGGAAGAACTAGTGACGGTCGAGTGATATGCTACCAGTGCAATAGACCCGGTCATTATGCTGTTGCCTGTCGCTCAGGAAATCAGGGAAACGACAGAGGGAACCACTAAATCAGGGAGCGAGTGGTTCCGCTAGAATGAGCTCCCAACAACAGAGGATGAGCGTCTTGTGCCAAGAACATGAGCGCCGAGAATGGTTTTGACACATGGAGGAGATACAACCGTAATCCACGCCATGAGTATCGCCGTGGAGATTTTACCCACGCTATACCCAAGGAATTCCCTCGTCCCGAGGCCAGTACTGTTAGAACCGTGGGAGTATTGGAAATAAAAGGAAAATTAAATCAGAGGAAAATGCCAATAATATTAGATACTGGGGCCTGTGTGAGTTGTGTTGATGAGAATCTGGTAGCCAACGTGAGAGACAGGATTAAAGCAGTACAAGGAATGAATGTTAAGACAGCCACCGATGAGCCGGTACAGATTTTGGGTTGAATAGAAATTATCTTAGAAATCAGCCACTGTGTGATATTGTTCCCAGTGTTTGTGGCCAAAGGAGTGGGTGACTGTTGTATCCTGGGTAACGATTTCCACCTGAAGTTTGGTACAACAATAGATTTTCTCGAGGAGAAGAGCCCAATTTATAATCGCCAACGGAAGAAAAATCTCAGTAGATTTCCTCAGCGCGGAAAAAGACGCCAAGTATTTGCGTCCACCTCCAGACCCCTCGTGGTTGAAGCACATACAGTTTGAAGAAAGACAACTACAGGCGAGAGTAATATGTGATGATTCTACTGAACTCCCTCCAAGAAGTCAGAGACTCCTGAAAATTAAGTACGAAGGTTTGTTGCCCACTTTAGGAGTTATGGAACCAAAGGAAGGAATATTTAGAGAAAAATCTGTTCTATTGCCCTACGGATTGACTCACGCCGAGCCACCTAACCAAGTATTGGTGATGAATCTGGCAGATGATAAAAGGTGCCTACAAAGAGGCGAAGTGTTAGCGGAGGTATATGAAATCTGTGAACTGCGAGAAGAACCGACCAGCGAAGTCGAGGGAGCAAGACAAGAAAAGAGCGAGCTTGAGGAGGCGAACATAGATATTAATCCGCAATTATCCCCAGAGAAAAGAAAAGCCCTACTTAAACTGCTGACAGAGTTTTAGAGACCGCTTTGCCTGGAAGAAATCTCAAATAGGACGAACAAACGTGTGTGAACTGGCCATTCCGCTCACTGACGATACCCCAGTGCATCAACCTCCCTATAGGGTGTCGCATCGTGAGCGAGAGATTATCAGGGAGCAGGTGGATGAAATGCTAACGAAAGGAGTCATCCGGAAAAGTAATAGCGCTTACGCATCCCCAGTTGTACTCGTAAAGAAGAAGAACGACACATGGAGGTTCTGTGTAGATTACCGTAAATTGAACCTATGTATCCAAGATCTAGCGTATCCCTTACCATTAATTGGAGATATATTGACATACTTGAACGGATGTCAATGGTTCTGCACCCTCGACCTGAACTCTGGTTATTGGCAAATACCAATTAAGGAGGAGGATAAGCACAAAACTGCTTTTATAACGGCAGACGGCCTTTGGGAGTGGGAATGTACCCCCTTTGGACTCAAGACTAGCCCAGCGGTGTTCCAGAGATGTATGGACCAGGTACTAGCAGGGTTGAAATGGGGGAGCTGTCTTGTTTACCTTGATGACGTATTGGTCATGGCACCAGCATATGATGACATGCTGAGCAGATTAAGGCAGGTCTTGGAAAGGCTTAGATCAGCCTCTATGACTCTTAATCCAACCAAATGTTCGTTCGGGTATAGCGAAGTCAAGATCTTAGGACATACGGTAAACGCCCAAGGTATAAGTCCCAACCCTGACAAGATACAAGTAGTAAAAGACTTTGAGGCTCCAAGACGACTAAGAGCTCTGCGATCCTTTATTGGCATGTGTAATTATTACAGATCTTTTGTGCCGAATTTCTCTAAGGTAGTTGGTCCTTTAGTCCATCTTACCAGGAAGGATGTAAGATTCCATTGGGGTCCTGAACAGGAGGCAGCCTTTGTAGATCTGAAGGAGCGCCTGACATCAGCTCCAATTCTGAGACATTTTGACCCAGAGTTGCCCATTGAGTTGCACACTGATGCGAGTGACCAAGGAGTAGGCGCAGCCCTTATGCAAAAGGATGGAGAGACAGTGCTTCCAGTAGCGTATGGTTCGCGAAGGTTATCGGACGCCGAGAAGAAATACACTACAACTGAGAAAGAGTGCATCGCTGTGGTCTGGGCGGCGCAACATTTTAGGCAGTTCTTGTGGGGCCGAAAGTTTACTATAGTGGTGGACCACCACGCGCTATGTTGGTTAGACAAGAACAGAGACCTATCGGGCAGACTGGGCCGTTGGGCTCTCAAACTTATGGAATTTGACTACAAGATTAAACACAAGCAAGGGAGATTGCACGTGGTACCAGACTGTCTATCAAGGAATCACGGAGGGGTAGACGATCCGGAGGATCAGGACAAGACCAATGATATCCCAATGTTAGCAATTAACCTGAAAGATCTCACCAGTCTACAGAGAGAAGATCCCGATTGCAAGAGGATAATAGAAGCAGTTTCAAGACCCCGACGGAGCAGCTAGCGCAGATCGACGGTTGGCTAAGAGCTTTATGGTTGAAGACGGGTTACTATATAAGAAGAATGTCGCACATGTAGGTCACAAGAAGTTACTAGTGATCCCAAAAAGTATCAGAGATGAGGTGTTATTTGAATGTCATGACAGTCCGTTATCTGGCGGCCATCTGGGGTTCAGTAAAACATTCTTCAAGATAAAAAGCAGATACTACTGGCCAAATATGGTTAAGGAAGTTGAACGATACGTAAAAACGTGCCCGGACTGCCAGAGTCGCAAGACACCCAAACGAGCAGCCGCAGGGCTCTTACAACCTATTCCCGTGGGACAGCCATTAGATACCATAGGAGTGGACTTCTTGGGACCGTTTCCGAGGTCAGCGAAAGGGAATGTGTATATCGTAGCAGTAGACTACGCCACAAAGTGGGCAGAGGCCGAGGCAACGAGAACCACGACTGCTGAAGCAACAGCGAGGTTCCTAGTAAACAGGATAATCTGTAAGTTCGGATGCCCAAAGAAGATATTGTCAGATAGAGGGACGAATTTCACATCCTCCTTGGTGAAAGAATTGTTAAAAGGATTGGGAATACGACCAGTATTTACAACTGCCTACCACCCCATGTGTAATGGACTGACAGAACATTTTAACGGTACTTTGGCCCAAATGCTTTCGAATTATGTCAGCACTAACCAGAGAGACTGAGATTTGTATGTAAGCCTTACTTGCTTTAGCTATAACACATCTGTACAAGAGACCACTCGACACACACCCTTTTTCCTTATGTATGGTCGAGAAGCACGACTCCCCATAGACGTGTCCCTACGCCAACATGCGTCAGAGGACCCACAAGTCGAGGAAGTGCTGGAGAGAGTTCAGAAGTGCCGTGAAGACGTACAGAAGATAGTCAGCGGTACACAGAAGAAGCAGAAACAGAGGTTTGATAGGACCCATCGACATGTGGAATTTGAACCAGGGGAACAAGTAATGGTGTGGACTCCCATCCGCAAGAAGGGTAGATCGACTAAGCTGCTACACAGATGGTATGGACCATACCAGGTCGAGGCTAAGCTATCGGACGTGAACTACGTGATACTAGTCACCAAAGGAAAGAAGCCTCCGTTCCAGGACACAATTCACGTTAGTCGGCTGAAGCGGTACTACCCTAGGACACTGTGAGAGGGTTATGGTAAACAAAAAAAACAAAAAATGGACTAAAAGTAGTTGTAAATAATATTTAGTAAAAGGTAGATTAATAATTATTAATGTAGGACCATGTTCAATTTTTGGACTTTCCAATTTATTGTGAATTGTAGTGAGTGGTAGTAAAACCTTAACATTAGTGCACGAAATGAGGAACTCATGAAGGTGTGCTTCACGACAATAAATAGCCGGTGAATGAACTATGAACGTGCCGTCAGCAAGATCAAAGTTCGAACGGAAGGGGAGAGTGTGAAGACCTTGCTGAGGACAATTAGTTCGGTTAGTGTCGGTGTCGCGTGGACATAAGTGAACTGAAGACAACCTGAGTCCCATAATCGTGGTTCATTATATATATATATATATATATATATATATATATATATATATATATATGTATATATATATATATATATATATATATATATATATATACGTTTATTCTCAGAACTGATTTAATAATTTTCAAATAATTGCTATTTATCGTACAGTGTTTAACATTGTATTTCTTGTTTAATTGTGTTACTTGTGTGTGTACCTAAGTCCTGACAGAGACAGGAACGAGGTGAGCGGCTATGGAATACCAGATAGCGGTGATGTATCTAGTTACGTGTAAGTGTATTTTGTTTGCAGTCGCAGTTACCGGGATGCACAGCGACACCCGGGTGCCGATATCTGTAACTACAGGGGTGTACTGGAAAGAGATACCCGAGATGGTGATGTACGAGTCATCAGTTCCTCTAGTGTATCAAAGTGTGTTGCCAGAGGTCGATATGGCTCATTTGTCACTGCCACAGAATAATGGTTTTTGTAACAGAGTATTAAATGATCCCCAATGTATGTTGTTCGCATGGATTCTTCAGGCCGATAAAAGAATAGGACAGCAAGTGAAATGGCTGAACTCGAGCCTCAGTGGGAAATCCGATGTATATGTAAAGTCTAATAGTATGTCTGCTAGAGTCCAGAGGAGTTTAAGTGTGATAGGAGATTTCGCCCATTGGTGCTGTGGAGTAACGACTAAACGACAGTTAAAACCTTTATTCACTAATCAATATTTAATGTCAAAATTTGAAAATAGCTTAAGTGAGCAAGTAACTGAAGCCTTTTCAGAAATAGAGAATGTCAATTTAGGTATGAAGAATTACAGTGCAGAAGTAGAGAGAACCTTCGCACGTGTCGTGGATGTTGGCGTTAACATAACCAAATTAATCGATCGATTTCAGAAGCAGGAATTCACAAACGAACAGAGAAATGATCACAAGAGTTTTAGTTTGTTACAGGTGAGCGCGCACCATACAGTACGTCAGTTACAATTGTTACAACTTGTTACACGCCTAGAGATATTGAGTCATTGTCGAGAGGGGAAGATCCCGAATTCTATAATAACTGTAGATAAGCTAAGAGAGGATTTAACAAAATTGACAGTTGCATTAAAAGCGGACAGCTATGACCTAGCGATACCAGTGGAAGTAAGTGTCTAAATACCTTAAGTTAGAAATAGCTGATTGTGTAATTTCTGGTAACTCAATCTTAATAAATTTGCAGATTCCAATCAAGAAACTTACGTCCCAATGGAAATTGTACACCCCTTTAATAATACCTTTTGCATGGAATAACCAGACTTGTACCATTAAGCAGGAAACGTCATTTTTGGTTAACAGTGAAGACAGTATGGTAGTGATACAGGGAGCAGCCTTGCAGCACTGTCAGCCGAATATTAATCCACTATGCTATGTCCCTAGATACGCCGGTGATGCTGTGTCCGGATCACGTTGCCCTAGAAAAACATTTATGGGTGCGACCATACAAGAGCTGAGCTCACTATGTGTATTTTCATGTGTATCAGGTGACGTGCCACTTATCACCCAGATAGACGACTTCACCTATGTACTAACCCATATTGTTGAGCATTTAGAGTTTGTGTACAGATACACTTCGAACACTACAGTTAAGATAACAGAGCGTAAGAGCCTGGGTGCACTACACGTGAGAGTGCCGTGTGATTGTAGCTTAGTCCGCTGACTCCCACATTTTGGTTTCAGAAAGCTATCCGTGTAGGCAGGAAGCGGATAAGTTAGCTGTGGCACACATACTTCCAGCTTCGTGGTCAAAATTAAAAACTTTGAAAATCACCTCTAAAATTAATCATGTTTCCAGCACTTTCGAGACACTAGACGAATGCTTAGACAACGAATGGCCTAGTCAGCTGCCGCACTGGAATTTATCTTTTTCAGAACATAGAAAGTTAGAGAGCCCGACGCTTAAGATTTTGTCAGTGGAGAGGGACATGTATACATCACTGTCAGCCGTGCTGCACTCCATCTATTTTTGTTTACTAACCATAATTGTTGTGAGAAATCCCCATCTAGTAGGCTTAGGTATAGGAGCATTTGTGAGAGCAGAAAATGAAATATTCTCCCCGAATCAGGAACAATGTATTGTGGATTTATTTTGTGGCATTATAATAATATTGGTTCTGATTGGTTGTCGGTACGTCGTGGGATTATGGGTAAACTGGAGATCCAAGGTATCGAGACGAAAAGGCGACGACATAGCGATGACCACCAAACGTGACGTCAGAGACGATGGCTTGCCAAAGAACTTACCTATCACGGAGGTCGATGGAAAGGAGCTGAGAATCACTCTTGAATGGTGGGACCAAGTTCGTGATCAGGTATAAAGGATACCAGGTAATCGTTGTAACCATAGGTAAACTTCGAGGTAAACTGTATAACTGTTGTGAACGTTATAGTGTATGATTAATAAAATGTATAAAATATATTATTTCAGGAGATTATTGTTATCAAGAATTCGTAAACATGTAAGTCCAGTGTGTGAATGACAATGTGGGGAGTGTGAAAGTTTGAATGAAAAAAAACCGAGTGGCCACTCAGAGTGAATGTGAGTGAATATGAGTATTAGCTAATAAAAGAGTTTATATTTCAAAACTGTTTATTATGATTGACTAGGTGAAATACATGTTCTGTTTTCAGCGGTACGTATACATACGCCAATATCAGCGTGGAATGGTTAGAAGTTGATTTTGACTAATAATAATTAAATTGTAAAACTCATAATTATTCTGTAAATACAGGGGACCCTTGAAATAGTTTTAGAATTCCTAGATTTGGTTAAGACTTAATGTTTAAGAGGATTGGTACGTCGCAATGACATAATAATTTGTTAGTAAAATATAATTGCCTATTGTATTATAACACTGATGTAAAACATTTAATAATAATTTATGTTGTTCTTCCAGTTGTCATTAACGTAATTATGAATTAAGCGTTGACAAGTTAGTTTCTAAGATTGTAACACCGTATACGAAACCAAATGTTGTATATGGTTATACTAAACAATGTTAAGAACTAAGTAATTACTTTTGTAATTTTTTTGTAATTTCGGGAATAAAAATAATCAAGTATTAACTTGTCAATGCATACAAAGTAACTTATAAGTTGTTCGGGTATAGTTAGCTATTAACATATTCTTGTGAGGTGTTGAGGTAGTTATGTTAAAATGTATGTAAAGAATAAAATTTAAGAGATAAGAGCTTTGTTGAAAAACGAAGTCATTTCATGCTAAGTCTTAGAGCACTGGTGGGAAGTCCAGTAGCTCAGAGCCAGGCCGGTGACCCGAGAGGTCAGGTGACCAGAGAGGCCGGACGGCTACTGCTGACCACAGCTACTTTTGTCACGTAGACACTGCCGCTGTGCACAACTTCAGTTACAAAACTTTGTACCACCTCTTGCACTGTAAAATATCTGTATCCTGTAGTACATGGTTACGCTTATAATGTCCTACTATAGTTTGTTTCACTTGTCTATGTTAATGAGTAGGAAGATGTCAAATATCTAGAATAGCCTTGTCGTGGACTTATAATTACAATTATTTAGTTTGGGTCCGTATAATAATATCCACTTTGTAAGGTTATTATCTAAAAAAAAAAAAAAAAAAAAAAAAGTTATAGTATGGGTAGATAATAAGGATTAATGTACTAGTTAGTAATTTGGTCAATAGTTCTAATAATAATATTATCATGTTTGAATTGGAATATCGTCATTTTACTAGATCATAAGAAAGGGCAATATAGAGAATTAATATATTTTGTTTTGTATGACTCGCACAGAACAGCTGAATGGTTCCGGAATGTGTCATGAACTCATTTATTCATATAAAATTATAATTTCTCGCTTCAAGTAATTATAAAGACATGTAAAGTTGATTAATGTATTTTTAATATAAAATGTCGAATATACCTACACGTAAGGATAGATGTATAATATAAGGGAATGGACACCACCGCGGGTATTTAAGAGTAAGTTTCTATGAACTAATGTTTCTGTCAAATAAATGCGATTACACCAATAGCAAACATTGCTAACTAGAGTAGGTAGATAGGCTCTCGTAGGACAACATGTTTTGTAGAAGGCAAACCTTTGTGAGTAACGATTCATTGCCTGTTGCTGGAATAACATTAAAATTAATAAAACTTTCCCTGGAAATGTATTAGGAAAGCGGTACCGATGGGAGCGAACGACTGAGGCTCGTGATCGGGCCGTCCCAACGCCAGGGGATTTATGTGTGATCGAGCCGTCCCAACTTCAGAGACTTTATGTGTGATCGGGCCGTCCCAACGCCAGAGACTTTATGTGTGATCGGGCCGTCCCAACTTCAGAGACTTTATGTGTGATCGGGCCGTCCCAACGCCAGAGACTTTATGTGTGATCGGGCCGTCCCAACTTCAGAGACTTTATGTGTGATCGAGCCGTCCCAACGCCAGAGACTTTATGTGTGATCGGGCCGTCCCAACTTCAGAGACTTTATGTGTGATCGGGCCGTCCCAACGCCAGAGACTTTATGTACCAGTGTAAATGACTGTCCCTGAGAAGTGGCTGCCGCAGTGTCGTTGTTCCCCATGTGTTTCCTCCACATCTAAAGACAACTATTGACTGTTGGAGAACCCTGACCGCTAGCCACACTGTTAGCGATACGCGGCGAAACGTGAGGGTAGACGCCATGGTAACTTGTGCACGTGACCCAGCCGCCCAGCTGAACACAACCAAGGGACCAGCTGCCAGGGCCTGGAAGAATGAAGAAGACGAACTCCTAGAGGGCATCCACCCCAACAACCACCCTTAATTTGGCTGGGGGTGTGTGACGTCGTGGCCCATTTTCCCGCCGTCTGGAAGTACTGGAGGGGGAGGTCAGCAAGGTGAGCGCCCGAGGCGGTGTGTACGTGAGAGGACTCCGGCGCGAGCGGACGTCCGAGCTCCCTGAGGGCCGATCTAGTGTAGGGCTTAGCCTAGTGATGGTCGTGACGCGTGTTGTCCGTGGGTTCGGAAGTGTTGTCGTTTAAATAAAGTTGCTGTAATCTGAGCTGCGTTTGATTCCTGAGTACACCCCCTTCGCCCCAGCTGAGCAGGAGGCGTGACAATATTTTGCTTTTGGATTTGTGCGTTATAATGCATACAAATAACTATTGAAACTACCATAACTCTTTTGTGTTCCAAGCCCTAAACAAAAGTGGCATATTCCTGAATGTTACTTTAAATTTTATTTAACAACAACACAGTAGATTTAAATATGAAGTAGAAATATTTTTGTTTAATATTTCACTTTGATATATAATATATTTGAATGTAAATTGTTTAAGTACAATATTGCAATTCATTATTTCATGTCGTTTTTGTTTAATTTTGTGTATCTAACCACATGCTGGAACCTGGTTTTTGGCGTTTCCGAAGGAGACACGGTAAAACTGTTGTTGAGTGCTAAACTTAAAAGATTCCGAATTTGGATTTGAGCTATCCTGGGATACCCAGATACGAAACTTGAATAAAAGTACATTTGTCATTATTGTTTATTTTGTAATGTAAAAATAGGACGACCAGTGGTCTATTGGTCCGTGTTCTTGTAGCTTGTTATTGTAATGTATGTCAAGTTTATAGCATAACATATTTTTCTTACTTTCGCCATGAACTAATATTGTAGATGGCATATTTTGATTAATGGGGAATAGTAAACTATGTTTAATCTGTCGGAATGTTTTTTACATATAAATCTCTCTGTCTCCATAATAATTACATTAAGTTTACTGGTCCTTTTCGTAGATCGCGTCCTTTTTCCAATACCTGTTGCAAAACTATAGTTGAGTTCCGACTCAACCGATCAAATGCTAATAGGCTGCGAACAAAGGTTTTTACTTTTAAATCAAAGAATCATTTATCATCATTCAAATCATCTTTAAATCATTTTATTCTACAAGTGAGATGTGTATACATATACCTTGACTAATAATTAGAAATATCGAGTTGGATATTCGTTCTTGGTTACCCCTGAAACATTTAGCAATCATCTGTTGTCTTAGATTCCGAGAACTGCAACGAAAATTAGATTCAAAGAGTAATTACAATTTAAATCTGAGTACAAATACTAGGAGTTTGAAATATTGACCTCGTTATTGGATATTGATTACTCTTGAGACTTTAAGCAATCATTTGGTGGTGAAGCTTTATAAACTTTCAACTTCAACTAATTTCATAGCGTTTTTGTAATTTACAGAGCGTTAGCGTAGCTTGAAATAACTCACGGGGCTTAAAAATTTCAATTTCTTACTGTTTGTCTTCAAAATCTATTGCAGCCTAACTATTTTAACACAACCAACATAAATGTATGGTAACTTATCGTGCAACTTATATTGTATACTTATATAAACAATTTAAATAATATGATTCTAGGCATTTCATTGACAAACGTATCTACTCTGCTACTTATCGTTGCCTTCATGATTACCCATAACATCATTGTAAAAAATGTGTGAATCCCATGGAGTGACATATATCATAGTCAGCTTGATGCTGTGAAAATCTATTACACATATACTCTAGTACATTGTTTTCTTTTAATGTCTCTTTGTAGAGCTCGTTTTGTACGTTTTGTAGTTCGGGTTTACCAAATATTACTCATGTTCATTACTTTGTAAATATGTTTCATAAATTTTGAAGCAAAACATATACTTTAGTTACATGAGCAATAGCTCTTTGGTTACAATTACGTTCCAACTAAAACATTTTCTTGTAATTGCACTTTAAAGGTTTGTTTTAGGTCATAATGTTAAAAATATTTATCTCTCTTTAAATATTTTTGAAATGTAACACGATGACTTAAAACTAGCTAGATAAATAATTATTTAAATAGTTTTGTATAAATAGTTTAATTACTAAAATAGTTTTAAAATAAGTTAGTTTAAACTGCTTAAAAATCTTTATGAGTGTGGTATAGTACTATTATGTTTCACATAAACAGATTAAAATCAATTAAATTACGCGTAAATGGTTTTTTTGCTTTCTATATTTAATTTAAATAATTTGCTAAATAAGAAATAAGCAATGACATAATAAACTTTATTACATGATTTTAAATTATTTTTACGCTTTATATTTTTTTTCTATTACAACGAGAAGCTTTAAAAGAAACTTTCTACCAGGACTTCTCTTAAAAAAGACGATTGCTCATAGTCCTGTAAGGACCTTTGCGCTGCTTCCGGAGACACAAGATATTTTGGATGTGTAAGGTTGAGGCTTGGGGTAATCTCCTGTCGAGAACCAAGAAGAAGAATTTAGAGCACAAATCGCGTGTCCTCTCGAAAGAATGGAAAGCCAGCTCTGAACCAGCCTCTCCAGTCAAATCAGGTAGAGGGTGTCACACCCTTATGTCTACGCTGACATGAACATTTGACTCTTACGGAATGAAGCCTACCAACTCCAAAAGTTATCTCCCGCAGTAGACTAGACCTATCGAATTACCCTTGCACCCCAGAATATCGACATTTGCGGTCAGTAATGTACCTCTCCTGGACATCCTTAAGGTTGTCCAGATTTAAATGACACATTGGTTTTTTTCGTACCCAGCGTTTGTGAAACTGGAAGGTAGAACCAGCAGTGAACCCTCTGGAGAATGATTTTTATACAGGGTGACCATTAAGTCTTAGGACGAATTTATAACTTTTAAACGACAAGAGATATCGCAACCAAATTTTGTATACCGTTACTGGAAATTGTAAGCTACTTTTCTGTGTAAATGGTGGTCAGATTTCACCTTTGGGGGACGGCCCGTCAGGGGTTATATCAAACTCTTTAATGACAGCCTATATTGAGTTTGTACATCATTTTAAATGTCTACTTAAACTGAAAACAATGCCGCAAACCGGACTTCAAAAGGTTGATCCAGTCGGAAGAAATCGCTGTTCAAAGATTAAAAAATGTTTAATACCATTATTACATAAGAAATAACTCATACTGTAGCTGTTAGAAGTTTAGGGGAATACTTAATGAACTCATTTAAAAGTAGATGTTCAAAAGTTTCCTTTCGGCCGTCTGACAATGTGCTACATGTAATCAGAAAAAACCAGCTGCATTAAGAAGTACAATGAAAAGTACTATGCGAAGATGATTTTGATCGCCGGGATGGAATTCAGTGAAATTATGATGAATAAAATTGACCAAAACGAAATACTTTTAGACGGTATTGTATTCTCAGATGAGTCGACTTTTATGTTGAATGGCCATGTAAACAGGCATAACTGCCGGTATTGGGATAATGTTAACCCACACTGGATGAGTGAGTGTCACACACAACATCCCCGAAAATTAAACGTATGGGCAGGTATCGTACATAATTCAATTATAGGACCATTTTTCATCGATGGAAATTTAAATGCCAACAAGTATCATGATACGCTCCAAAATGAGATTGTTCCTGCTTTACAAGCTACTCTGGGCGCTGACTTCCAAACATGTTTTTTCCAACAAGACGGAGCACCGCTACACTATGGTGTTCAGGTAAGGCAATACTTAGATGCAGTATTCCCACACCGGTGGATTGGAAGACGAGGTGCGATTGAGTGGCCGGCTCGTTCCCCTGACCTAAATCCGCTTGACTACTTTCTATGGGGCTACATCAAGGACAAAGTGTATCGAACTCAGCCTACAGATCTGAACGAACTCAGACATAGAATATCACATGAAGCTCAAGCTATTCCACGAGAATACATACAAAATGCAGTAGCCGGCTTTTATAACCGGTTAGCACATTGCCAGACGACCGATGGTGAACATTTTGAACACCTACTTTGAAAGACTCAGTAAGTATTCCCCTTAACTTCTAACAGCTACAGTATTAGTTATTTCTTATGTAATAATGTTGTTAAACATTTTTTAATCTTCGAACAGCTATTTCTTCCGACTGGATCAACCTTTTGAAGTCCGGTTTGCGGCATTGTTTTCAGTTCAAGTAGACCTTTAAAACGATGTACAACTCAACATAGGCTGTCATTAAAGATTTTGTTATAACCCCTGACGGGCCGTCCCCCAAAGGTGAAATCTGACCACCATGTACACAGAAAAGTAGCTTACAATTTCCAGTAACGGTATACAAAATTTGGTTGCGATATCTCTTGTCGTTTAAAAGTTATAAAGTCGTCCTAAGACTTAATGGTCACCCTGTATACCTACACTATATGATACAGCGTAAACATTACATCAGCAACAATACATAAGGTATTATGTATCGTGGTAAAACATAGCTACGGTGGGAAGGGTTTGCGATAATATAAATGATGAGTTTAGCTGAAATTAATCTTCCTCTTAGTGGATGGTCTGAAAAGTATCACAGACTTGGCTCCTCACATCAGGAATCACGTTCATATAAACATATAAAAAACTGTCGTTGACGAAGAAGGTGAAAAGTAAAGTATTGTAGTTTTGACTTCAGGGGCACCTAAACTACATTTGAACGCGAGCACGATCCCTAACTTTCTCAAAAACTTCCCACCGTTCCTTCCCTACTTTATGTTTAGAAAACTTGGTTACTAGTGGCTAAAAGCTGTTACTAGTTTTGGTAACTTGGTTTACATAGTGATTACAGATCGTGTCTAAACATCTTAATACTCTCAACACACATCTGAAGGTAATTATGAGAATACCTCTTTGCCTCCATTACATTGTACTTTATAGTATGGCTGTTTCTGATGTCGAAACTATTTAAATAGTTTATTTAGAGCTATTTCAGGACTGTCGTTTTTAGATGTATCCAGATGAACGTGACCGAATACAAGACGGAACGTGAACTGGAGCTAAACTCAACACTCACGCATAAATACAATTGTATACAGTTTTATGATGAATGTTAGAGTATACATTTTGACATATAATTTTTTTTAGATCGGTTTTGTTCCACAATCTTGCTTCTTTAAGATCTATTAGCATGCCTACGCATAACTACAACCTACAATTATATAATAATTTGCCGATAGGCGTGAAAAATTATATTTTTGATCACTCTGCATATATTATTAACTTTTTATGTATAAATTATATTGAATGTTTTTCCTCTATTAATCTGGCAATATTTTTTGCAGTCAAGAACGCTGGTGAAGAACAAGCTTTAGTTTTATATATTATTTATTGTTTAAAAGCTTTATATCTTTGCATAAATCTTTTACAAAAATAGTGAGAAATGTCATAATTGAAACGTTAAAGGAGTTAACGAAAACAATTTCTATACTAGCAGACATTTTAACAATATCCAGCCTTTATTAGCAATACAATTGCCCATATACTAATCAAACATTCCTCATTATATCTCATAAATATATTCCATCTCAACAAGATTTATTTATGATTGTATCAGGATTACTTTGAATTTAATACAAACATAAATTACAATTTAATAAGAGAAGGTGTCATTTTCCGAATTTAATTTATGAACTAATCCTACATTAAAAAAAACAGTAATATATGCTGTAATTATCGAATGTTGCTAGTTAACCACAACGCTATAAACAAATGGAATATTTTGCGTTCTTCTGCGAAAGCTGTATTCTAGTAGTAAATTTCATATTCCAGGATGGAAGACTATTTAAAAACAATCCTATATGACATACATTTTTGTTATTTCTCCTCAAAAGCACTAAAACCTCACAGTATAAGCTAAAAACTTACTCTTTACTACGGAAAACGTAACATAATAATTTTCTGATAGAATTAAAATTTATATTTTTGAGCACGCTGCATATATTATTACACTTTCAAGCAGTCTAAATGATTGTTACGAACCTTAACTCTGAGTACGACAAGTTAAGTAATTATATTTTTACTTAAACATATTATTCATATATTCTTCAGGAATTTTATTTAATGTTTTAAAAGTACAAATAACTTTGGCAAAAAAGTTTGTTTTAAATTCTTCTTTCTTCGATTTAACAGACCGACTGAGAAGGATGATAAGAAATATTTATTCATCACTAATCATTTAAAACTTGCTTTCAGCCAGATTATTTATGAATTACGATATCATGTAACTATTAAAAAGCCAATCATGATACTGCGTACTACAAGATAGTTAGTAATTCTTTTTACAATGAACAAAACAGTACTGTAATAGGTTACAAACAATTTATTCCTATTATTCACAGTCGAGAAAATGCGAAGGAAGACTAAGTTAAAACAGTGGCAAGAAAAGTTTTCTTTTAATACCACGCTGTTGTATAAAAACAATCTCTATTTTCTGTGACAATAATTTTACAATTTGAATCTACTTAGGTTCTTCTTTTAAAATTGCTTTTTTATTGTATGACGCAATTTTAATAAGGACAATTCTCTAAGGTGGAATAAGGCATGATATCCCTTCATTAATTTCACGCCTTGAAAAAGTCACACAATTTTGAATTCGTACATAAAATGCCTAATCCTTTGAATATGACGTAATAAAATCGAAGCAGAAATTAAACGACTAAGTATAAAAGGATTTACTTAAAATGAATCAAATGTTTGATTATTTTATTACTGGAGTTGATACGTTGATTAGGCAGATATGTACAATCAATTGGGGTTTATTGACAGAAGCACTAATGATTATTCAAATAAGTAATTAGAGAGTGCTTTAGAGAGAGCATATATTTTTTTCGCACAGTTACGTCACTTACCAGTCATTATCATATTTAGGTAGTATTGAATAAAGGTATTATGTATTTCGTTTCTTATTATCTTCTCTACAAATATAAAATGCAATTATCGATAGATAATAAAAATGTGCTTATGGAAAGAAAGAAATGCTCGTTTTGCAGAAATATTTTATTTAATAATGCTGGCACATACTTTCTAGACTTAGTTTGCACATTATTATTTTTTTTGTACTCTAATATAGAAAAATTAATATAGAATACATCAAAATATTCAAATTTCTATCTTTTCCTGTGACTAAAACCCTAGCATAAATATTGGAAAATAGCACTTAGATCATTGTGTATCTCAAATCATTTGATTACTTATTAGAGAGTGGTCCTGTCCTTTTAATACATCTACTACCAGAAATATGTAAACGTTGCAAAGAGGGGGTCAGATTCATCAGAGATGGTTAGGCCTAATTGTATCTCTGGGAATTACCAATCATACAGGGCAAGGTATCAGATACAAAATTCTTTGGAATTATTAATCTACCATCAACAATAAAACATTGGAATAAAATCATTGAAAGTTGTAATTATTTAGTTTTATACGAATGATATTTTTATCATGATTATATTTATATCCATCGATATTGTATGTATTTAAAAGTTATAATTTCTTTCACTATAAGGGAAACAGAAAAATATACATTACTATATACAAAAATATACTACATATACCAAAATAGTTTGCATTGCTTACGTTTTATTTATGGTCATATTTTATATTTATACTCTATTATAATTTATTAACTTTTAGTAAATTTTATGTATTTTATTAGGTACTCTCTACAACGAGAACAGTTTCTTAATAATGCAAATGTTTCAAAAGATCTTTAATGTCTTCTATAATTGTTTTAAATAAAAAAATCATTATATCGTTCAAAATATCATACAAAAAAGCCTTCATAGTCACTCGAATCTTTTAACCTGTATTCAGTTTTCAGGTAACATATAATTACGAGTAAATTTTGGTGAAGTGAGTGAGGCATTCAAACATTCATTTCTTAACTCAGGAATATTTCTTCATGAAATTCTTGAACTGTTTATTAATTCAAAAAAACCTTATATTGGAATCCTTGAGTATAGTTCTATCGACCACATTACGATGATCAACAATGATTTCATCATATAAATTATGCGGTTTTATGTAAAGACATAACGGTAGTAGTACGCTAGACTATGTGTAGCGTAAAAGGCTTTGCTATAGCTGCACACAGGATTTAAATCCATAGATCAACAGCGTACAGTATAGATAATCCCATGGAGAGATAAATTGAGATAAAATCATACAGAAAAATAAATTTGTAGAACTCATCGCCTGATAAAAGAGAATTTGTGTTAGACTACCAAATGATAAATCATATTTCCAAGGTTGTATATGAACATTATTAAAGTCTAGGTTGACTATACAGTAACGAAGCTTAGTCAAAAATCTAAATTCTATATGTTAGTTAGTTCTCGAGTTCAAAGTTACATTTTTATAGCCCATCCAATGATAGACTTCACTGAAGTTCAGCAAAAATATGTTCCACACTTGCGCCACAATTTCTAACGCAACTAGTTTAAATAAAGACAGATAGTGTATGTCATATGTTTAAACCCGTTTTATCCCAAAATTTGTCTATATCTCAGACTACTAATTATACTAGAAAATTCTACGTTATAATGAATTTTAACCTTACAATGTGAAGCGCTAGTTCTATTACTGATCCGACTTAAAACCGGTTGAGTTTCATTGTTTTACTGTTCAGCATAAACTCATATGCTGGTGTGACTGACTTGATACATACAGTATGAAAGATGAGAATCTTTAAGGAACTAAAATCTTAGAAATATTGCCCAAAAATACGGATATACTCTGATTAGAAAGATATCAAGAAGCTCTCCTCTGCTGTTATAGGAAGTTTATAGGAAGAGAGAGTTGTAACCGTAGAATGTAGGCGCTCGACGATGTTTAAATAATGGATTAAATATTTTATTATTTCTTCACGTTTTTAATTTATTTCATTTTATTAAATGAATAGTCTATAATCTTATGTTTATCTGAAATAAGCTCTATTTGAAAAATTCAGATGTGTATATTTCCTCAACTATACTTTTTATTCTTATAAAAAAATTTAAGTTTTTCGAGAGCACAAGGATATTTATTATGATGTAATCATATTAGAAATATTTTACGGGAAAATTTCCGAAAATTTAAATAAAACCAAAATTAGCAGTATATCCTGAGAGAGCTTTATATCAGAAACTAGACTGGTTGGCAATATATCACAGACTTGTGTTTAGTACGGCTTAGGGCGCATGAGGTAATGGTTTTTACCGGTCCTGTTATTGTTACTGCCCGCTCGTACACACATATGGATGTACGTTCACGCATGTACATCGACGAATGGGTCATCGGTATATCGCTTGAAGTTACCCTCTACCGTGATCAAGACAGGTATTCTATGAAGAATTTTCTGTATAGTATCCTACTATGTTTGACTTCGTTTCAACAGAACATTTTTAATTTTAGTTTTAATAAGCCACTAGGAAAATGTTTTTCTGTAAAACAAATAAAAATAATAACAATGAATGAGAGGTAAGTTTTTTAAACGGCACAGCAATATGTACTTGAATCTATCGGATTTTCTAATGTATCTATATAATTATTAAAATGTTAAAAAAACTGATTCTCTTCTATGCATTATGTATAATAAGTTTAAAACAGATTGTTACAATATTAGTGTAAATTCAATACATATTTATTTATAAGGTACTGCATTGAAAAATAACAAGTTATTATTTTAATGTTTTAATGTATTATATAAGGCGTTAAAAAAAATTTAATGAGATACGGCAAATATATTTTTAAGCGATCTTGGTATATACCTGTATATTTAAATTACAATATATTTTTGTTCTTGTTCATTTTTACATAATGATTTAGATTATTAGTGAAATTAATGTGTTAAAAACGTGCATTTTTATGCGACATACACACACACACACACACATATATATATATATATATATATATATATATATATATATATATATATATATATATATATATATATATAAATGTATCTCATCAAACGCTAACATGAAAAAATAATGATATTTAATAGCATTTAATTATTCTTACAAAAATTTCAAGAGAATGAAAACGAGTATGTTAACTGAGAAGTGCTTTTGCTCTCTAGAAAATAAATCAGTTTAACATGTTTTTGCATTTAAAATGGTATTATAATAGCAGTTCTCAAATTTTATGCTTTATATCTGAGTTTTTCAAGTAGTTATGACACAGAAATCGTGGTTATGAGTTTTGCTTACTTCTGATATCCGCCTGTCTGTTCTCGAGATATCACATACAGACGAAAGTGAATTTTTCAGATTTATAGGCTTCAATGACCAATCATCGGATAGAATAAGTTAGAATCCTTTATTAAAAGACTATCTACCGATACAGAAAATAAAATAGTTAATTCTTCTGTAACCCATCGTACATAGAACGTTGTTGGGATTATCATCGCAGCTCTTGCAGATGTGAACAAAAACTATATAGCTTCTTATACCATTGGATATAGCAATATTGCAGTGCTATCATACCCATAACATCCTCTTCAAGCGTGACGGAGAGGGATATTATGTCACCCTGATATGGCGATGTGGAACATATGTGAAACACATATCTTGGCGAGCTCCTATATTCGATTGATATAAGTTGTCATCAATGACATATACTTTCCTTACTACACAGAATAATCCTTACGCAAGTAGACGATAACTAATAGTTTTTATTGAAGTAAAAATGAAATCGTGTTTTAAAGAATATATGTAATTTTCTAAATCTCCTTGCATGGTACGCTATTAATTATTATGTATTCGTAAACACAAAGGCCCTTACTTAAAAGTTAAATTCAGTCAATAATATTTGAAATAGCTTTAACTCAAATTATAGATAAAATGAAATACTAAGACCCAATCATGTACCGTTTGAAATCAGGCCTTCCTGTACCTGCATTTCAAAATGAATGTTTAAGTTCTAGATAAAGATATTAAGAGTTCGAAGGTACGTAATTTTTATACTTCATGTTAGATTAACCCTTAATGCTATTCAGGAAGAATTAAGTACCATACTATAGTTTACCCTATATTCCCAATCTACACATCCGTCGTTGCTGGTTTCTTTTACATGTTATGCGTAGTTAAGTTACTAACTAATAAATAATTGGGAACATTTAAAGAAAAATATTGCATCTTTTCAAAGGTATTTAATTTTCGTACACAATTTAGTGCAAACCATCAGAGTATTTAACTTTTATAAAAGGTTTTCGAATGAATTATTTTCAGACTTATCTTCCTACCACATTCAAAGTGATATAATTACAAATAAAAACTTCTAATGAGTTACGGGAATTCTACTTTGTCCAATCCACTAAAGTCGGTAGCTTTGAGAACAGCCCGGTGATTTAGCGCCCACTTAAGCTTTAAACGCTACTAATTATTATGTTTAAAAGCTCTTCCACTTCTTATCTATACTTGAGGAACTTTAAAATTTCAATGAAACTAATTTACTCTTCTGCCGAACTTAACATTCATTAAATTAAATTTGGGACATAATTCAACGATTCTTTGCATAAAACCCAAAATGAAACTATGTTTAACTAACTTATCTAACGATCATAATATGTTTATTGGTGTGAAAATATGCCTAAATGAAGTACTAAAAAAAGAGCAGCAAAGTTGGTATTGCTTCTATATACTTAGCAAGTCGTATTTTATCAGCTGCTCCAATACGGAATAAAGGAACAAAGATCTTTTATTTCCCGAAGTTCATTGTAGAGGCTATGTTTTCCATTGTTTTAACAGTTTTGCCGTTATAATGGCATCGAGAAAGTTGAGAAAAGTAAAGTTCTTTGTTTTTCCATCAGCCCACACGTCATTTTAAACTTAAATTCCCCAAGGGGTTATTAAGTTCAAGCTTTATCACTATAAACATGTTAACAGTATTTGTATGTCTTTGACGAAGATGCATCGATCACTAATGTATCAATCTTTAAAGAGTAGCTTGTAACATAAATTTAAATACATGTGATAATTAAAGGGGAACTGATAGGTTTAATTTTCTTCAACCCAGTGATTCCTCATATTATTTACAATATGGTCCCTTCCTATTAAACTCATGGAAAGAGTAACTAAAATATTACTCTGTTAGTATTATCCTTTTAGTTAAATAGTTCCACATATCCTAAAGCAAACTAATAATTATAAAAAACGCAAAGATTATTATTTTTATATAATTATGAAAACCGATTCATCCGAACAATTATCTAACATAAAAATAACTTTGTCAATTATAACTATTAAAATAATTTACAATAATTATTTTATAAACTCCGTACAGAATTACTGTTTATTAGTAAGGTTGTGCAGTGTTTTTGTTCTTTATTTTCTGTAAGAGTAAAATTATCGTACTCCCATTGTGAAGCATAATATTTACAAAAAATGAACTTAACTTATTTGATACGTAGTAAGGTAATTGATAAGTTTTATATCATTAAACAGCTGTTAAAAATTAAAATCACCCATTACCTAATCATAGTTCTTATTAAAACTGTGGTTTTGTCCCTTATTGTATACCATACTAATACTATACTCCGAGGCCTGATGCTGTACTCTGATATTAAGGGCTTGAATTCTAGTGTTGGTATTTACTATAAGTCAAAGCTAAAAAATCGTCGTAAAACCGCGTTATGTTTATTAAGTGCTCAAAGGACCCGTTGATCTCAAGCCACGCCTTCAGTGGACTTCTTTTATAACACTAATATTATTTACTATATTTAAAACAAATATTACGAGTCGAATAAATGTACAAAAAGAGTAATGAGATTGCTTTTAATTTAAACCTGTTCACATATTTCAAGTGAGCTCATACGAAACAACCAAATTACCAATTAAAGAAATGAGATATGCGTTATCATTAAATATAAAATGTTATTTAATCTGGAATGAGTTCTCTCCAGGTCTACTAGTTTTCCACAGATTTTTTGATTTGCTGCCAAACTGTTTAGTTCCTGTTCTATTGGTAATTCTTGTATTTTTACGCTCAATAACTTTTGAAGGAAACCAATTTCAGATAAGCAAATTATTTAACCAGCACTGTTATTGGTATCAGTAAATGTGTTCAACTAAAAAAACAAGATATTTAGTATGTTTTTCATAAAATAAACTTTTAGGTACACCGTTACACAGTGTTATTCACCTTCGTTGGAGAATAACTAAGTTTTATGTAGTTTCCAGGAAAAAAATTAAAAAATAATGCAAAATATTTAATGAGCATTACCAAAAATAATGATACTAAGTAATGATTTTATCCAATATTTTGGGTAGTCAAAAAGTTTTAACCTTAATGGGTGAGCTTAAAATGTAGACAAGACAGAGAGATCACTCAAACATAACATGTTCATATAGACACCTAAAATATAAATAAAAGTAAAAGTTAAATACAATACTAATTTAAAACCATCTGGCTGTAAACTCGTAACGTATAGAGTTTGACATGTTATAAACTTTTAATTATGTCCTCGGTGGTAAATAATTAGTACAGGATTATGTAAAGAATGTACCGCGACAGTGTCTAGTAGCTGCAGGAAAGTTTCCAGCAGAACTAATTATCCTAATTTTAAACTTCCTTATATTTTCAAGGAAATTTCAGTGTAAACTAGCCACTTTTCGTTAAAGGCATTCAATCTTATTACGTAATAAGTCAATCTCTATATACTATTAAAATAAGTTACAAATCATATATTATAATTACCGCAAACGTTTACATAATTTAGTTTATTTGTGTGCACTTTTATTAAACAATGTTGTTAAAATTTGTGTGTTTGTTAATATTATCAAGTGAAAAATATGTAATATAATCTACATAACATAAATACGGCTACCAGGTTTCTTATTCCAACACATAATTAGATCTCACGTGTTTTTTTGAATAGGTACTTATTTTCTAGTTTTTTTGTCAATAGATATTAAAACTAACAAGGGTGCATATAGATGAAAAATCTCGCATAGAATAACTTCATATTTATCTCGATCCATTGATGTCTTCTCAAGCACGTCTATACAGTAGACTAAGATTACATAATGTGAGAAAGCAACATTTTATTGAACATCTGACACTTGTGAGTCAAATCACTGCATCAGTAATATCCTGTAAGTTCCTGTATTACCAGTAAGATCAACCTAAATATTTTCACCATCGTTCTGTCACATCCTAGGGAATGATGCACCATCATCATACTCAATGTTTACCTATGGAGAAATGAAACTTCATGCAAGAGTTCTTCTGTAATTGATATATTTTATGAGAAATTGAGCGGATATATGGAGAGACCAATACTTTTACAGCCCCTCAATGATAGACTATATAGGTGTTATACTTATAATATGTGTTAGGTGCTATGCTATATAGGTGCTCAACCAACCATATTGTATTTATCAATTATTTAAGAAAATTCCTTCTTATCTAATCCAATAAAGTACGCAGCTGTGATTTCATACCAAAGACTTAATGAACGCTACATGGTTAAACGCCCACTAATTATTCTGTATAAAGCCTTAAAGCCTCTTTTACTTCTTATCAAAAGTCATTACGAAATTTTGAATGTCCAAGTTATCTAAATCAATCCTGTCCTCCTGTATAATGGCTATTGAATTGAGTTTGTTTAAAGCCTAATGGTTTTAAATCTAACACTTTAACAAGAAATTGTATTTTTTTACTATTTACAATACAAATTCTTATGCTGTAGAATTGTTTACACAAGAAATATTCTGATATCAAAGACTGCCGACAGAACGAACAGCTGTTGCCGCTTTCATTTTCTCAGCCATATTCCGTCAGCTGTCTGAATACAAAACAAGCAAAGGTTTCTTGTTCTCCATACTCTATTGTATAGTTAGTCTAAATACAGGGAAAACAGTATGATCATATCTTAAGTCGCATGAAAGTGACTTTGTATAAAATATCACATGTTAGCGCCATTCGCGAAATACATATTCAATTAATTACATAATTGAATAGGTGCGAGTCAAAAGATTATGTAGGTGAAAATAGAAGAGCTATAGGAAATACCTGATAATTTTGGCCACAAACAGGAGGATTCCATCTTACCTGTGATATTAAAAGATATAGTCCATTTTTTCCACCTGGTAGCCATTATTCGTCTTAATAGTTTTGACATTTAATGTGAGGCGTCAAGTGTCATTCTTATGGGATACAATACAAGAAGGTTTAGTGCAACAATTTCTCCTTCTCTACGGGGCGATTTCGATAAACGCTCAATAGAGGATGTAATTACAAACATTTTTTTTCATGATATATTGTGTCGCAAACGTTTGGTTTTCTATAACCTTTAGAATTTGTGAAACGCCTATATAAACCCTGAAAATATACATGATTTGATCAAAATCGCCCTGTATAGTCCCATTCATGTACCGATTAATGAATGGGATCTAAGATCCTACATCATATGCAGCTAAGGAATGGCCTCTTCATGGTAAAAACCATACATTCCAGAATTTTCATTTTTAAGAGTTAAATCTTTTTTGTATAGATTATGCAAAGGTTTGTTGAACACTGTTTGTGTGAGCTTCACATTGTTCTACTGTATGTCACTATAATGTTCACCTTCTTTCTAACTGCAGCGACTGGTATCTGACGCTGTCTCAGACTTGACTCCTGTAATCTGGAGTCATGTTCGTCTGAAGAGATCCAATGAAATTCGACGACGAAAATGATCAAAACGAAACATTTACATAGTTTCGACATCAGAATACTTATAGATAGGTGAAGTGGTAGTCTCATCAGATACACAATGTTTTATTTTTTTTATGAAATATAAAAAAATATATTTTAAGTAACATTTTAAAGTCTAAATATCATACAAATTAGGTTTATTGCAATTTAACATTAATTTTATGACGAATTTTAAATGTGAAATACACTTTCACGTTAGCTGTACTGTGTTTACAGACAAAGCTTTGGTACCCATTTTTCAGCTCATAAAGAGTCCTCATGTCGAGAGGTTCCAAGTTGTGTAGAACAAGGGCACATTATCATATACATCGTGTCTACGTCACTTTCATCTCTTTTGTTGTTTCAATTGTATCGTTTGAACGTTTATTACCATTAGTAATAATTTATGATGTAATTGCAATTGAGTTATAATGTACATATCATTAATATTATTAACAATAATACAAATAAAACATCTTTATGCAGAATATTAAAATTTGCACCTAATAATTTGCTTTTTCTAGAACTGTATCCTTTACATGTCTAAGAATATGAGGAAGTTGTTTTTGCTTGTGTACAATTGCCTTTGGTGTTAGATTTCTAAATACAAATTCAGTGGAGGCTTTTGGTTCTTGTTTATATTGTAAACATTTTTGTACGTAGGGTTTGATATGAAAAAAAACAGACTCAGTACTTTACATATACAAAAAAATTTATATTCTACTGGGTGTTTTCATTATGCTCATTCTTGCACATAAGAATGTAAGAGTTAGCGAAGCCCGAGGAGCTGGAAAAAAACTTAATTTAGTTTTCGTATCGTGTAATTATAGTGTAGTACATGTATGCTATTAACCCTGTTTTAGAATGTTAATCTAAGTTGTAATATCTAAGTGCTAAATAACATTAGAAAAAATTGTAGAATTTTACTATCCGGTTGGTTAATGGAATGGCGGGATATATGTATGTCTGTCTGCAAGATATCTCAAAAACAGAATTTCATATACACAAGGAGCTCAGGTGGTGTACGTCGCTGCCTTGAATTTGGCTGAGCGTTATTGAATACTTTTACATTATCCTTATGAGTAACTATGAAGGCAACAACAACATAGTCAATCAAAAAAAGGGGAAGCAAATTGAGTACAATCATATGACATTATGATATTGACAATTTTATTCAGATATTAATAATGAAAGAAAATGAAACTTAAAACTATTTCATTTTAATACCCCGTGGCATATTAGTACATTACCTAAGCACCGGAACTTTATTTTCTTTAAATACTGCTTTGAAACATTGCCAGAATACTAATTTATAATTTGGCAAGAAATTTAATAAATATTGAAATTATCATAAGGTGTTTCCAAGTCAATGCTGTCAATATCAATATCACTCCGTAGGCTAGTAACATTTCTCCTTCTTCTGGCGAGGGGGAAGTGTTACAATTTATTTTATATGATTATAATTTGAAATTGAAACATTTAGTAATTTATAGTCAAATATCTATAAAACCTGTTATCCTTTCAATGCAAAGCTTGGAGGGGATCAAAGCTGCTAAATGTCCGGGATATTTTTTTAATATAATAAGCTACAGATATAAAAAATTTCAATGATTATATAATAATCATTTTACTGAAAGTTAGTGTAGCATTACTTCACCCTTGAGCTGTCTGACGTACAGACCTGGTTGTTGGTTTTTTTTTACAACAATGAGTTTAATTCACCCTTCTCTTAGTACAACACAATTTCAAAGGAAAGTCAGGGATGACTAAAAAAACACAAATATTAATATGAAGAAAACTTGAAGATATAAATTTTATTAAAAAATTTCATTAAAATAAATATGTACGTAAATGTTATCATAAAGTAAATGTTTGTTCAAATTCATAGTGTAAAGCAGTACTTTTAAATGATTATTTCATTATACCTATGAAAAATATTAAAAACTGAATTTATATGTGTATTGTATACTTCTTACAACAACCAACTATCTTTATTATTCATAGTGATAGTTATAGTGAAGGCTTAAGCTGCAAACATTTTGTCTAAGGTAAATAATAAATTATTGATTACGTTTTGAACAGCTGTACGAAAATATCCATGGGCGTTAGTATCAATGTGAATACCTATTAATATTTAGTTCACTTTCAATTTCTTTCAAGAGTTTCCAAGAAAGCAATTCCTTTTAAATTATTTCCAATTAGTCTTACTTTTATGTCATAAAATTATTAGTTATATATTCTTCACATAACAAAGGGCAAGTGTTTCAATTATATTACTACCTTTGTCGCTGCCTATCAGTTTCCAGTAATTATAAATTTGTAAACAATGAATGAGTGAAGATTTAAGATGTAATTATTGAACATGTGAATTTGAAATTTAAATAAAAGAACTAATCATGTTATTTTTATTTTCATGAAAACCGATTTCAAAAATGAAGCCGTGGTACATACATGAACGTTAATTATATTAAGTATTCATCACTTCAAATAAAACTTAAAACCCAAATACAAAAATCTTCGCGTATTTTGCTTAAAATACCTAGTACTACACATACTATAATAATATACTGGTAATACTTCAGTAGCTACACCTTTCCACAAAAGGTAATATATTTAATTATAAAACGTTTCTAAAACAAAGAGATCAAAAAACATTTTCGTATGTATTTATAAATTTCAAAATTACATTTCTTATTTCTGCATAACAAAATAACTCATGGGATTTAATTTTTATGCATATAAAGAAAATATTGCAGAAAACGATAAAATAATAATTTTTTTAAATTTTATTATTCAATTAAAAATACGAGAAAGTTGTATTAAAGGCATAGTTTTAGAAAACAACGAAATAACTATATTTTACACAAAACACATTTTTGGTTACTTTTTTATTATAGGCCTATGTTTGTTATTGTTAACGGTTCATTTTCAATAAAAAATATATTCAATTATCTTGGAGAATGTCTATATTAGTATTATACTTACCTTATTAAATTATTAACAACACTAAAAAATAACGCAATATACGTATTAAATATACACCAAGTTTCACCGAGACAAGTAAATTAACACTAATCAAACTGAAAATAGTTATTTATTTATTTGAAAAGCCGAGTTAGAAATTATACGGGTTTTGTTGGCCAAATGCAGAGGGAGAGAGATTATATACGACTATGTACAGACCCGGCCGTGGTAGAAATTGTGTTTACACTTTTTCAGTAAACTTTCATTTTCTTTCCACAGAGAAACTTAAAAATGCTGCTATGAATATGTTCGTAACTTTAATTTTACTGAAATTAGGAAAGTTCCGAGTTACAAGTTTTGTTGTAGTCAAAGTGAACTTAAATATTCATGTTGGCTTAGTTAAACGAAATGTTGAGATTTCTGTTGGGGTTTATACAGAATGAAAGATGAATTTAAATTTGTTTGATTTCATGAATTTTTAAAATCTAGGTATCGTAAATAAAAATATGTAAAATATATTAATCCTAAAACAAACTATAACAATCAGTGTTTCATTAAAATTTCATTCAAAATTCCAACAAAGTCTTTTTTAAGTAAACTACGCTAATTTAATCCAGAGGTTTGCGTAAAAACAATATTCTTGTTTCAAAGAAATAATCAATTAAACATAGCTTTATCGAAACATAAACAACAATATTTTGTTTTTGGATTTGAAAGCACCCTATTTGTGCGTTAGAACGAATAAAAATAAACTATTGAAACTGCTATGACTCTTTTGTGTTCCGAGCACAAAACAAAAGTGGGATATTCCTGAATGTTACTTTAAATTTTATTTAACAACAACACAGTAGATTTAAATCTGAAGTAGAATTATTTTTTTAAATATTTCACTGTGACATATAATACATTTGAATGTACAATTTTTACGATAAATATGCAATTAATTATTTTATGTAGTTTTTGTTTAATTTTGTGTATCCAACCAGATGCTGGAACCTTGTTTTTGGCCTTTCCGTAAGAGATACAGTAACATATTTGTTGTATGTTAAACTTAAAAGATTCCAAATTTGGATTTGAGCTATCCTGGGTTACCCAGATAAGAATCAAAAAATTGGATAACAGTAAACTTGTCATTATTCTTTATTTTTTAATATGTTAAAAAATTAAAAATTACAAGGGTTAAGTAATTTGTACAAAGCAGACGTGTTATTGTAAAAACAGGACCACCAGTGGTCTATTGGTCCATGTTATTGTAGCTACTAATATTTGTCTTACTTTCGCAATGAAACTAATATTGTAGATCGCACATTTTGACTAATGGGGAATAGTAAATTATGTTTAATCAGTCAAAATGTTTTTCTACAGATAAATCCCTCTGTCTCCATCTAATAATTAAATTAAGTTTACTGGTCCTTTTCGTAGATCGCGTCTTTTTCCAATACCTGTTGCAAAATTATAGTTGAGTCCCAACTCAACCGATCAAACGCTAATAGGGTATGAACGAAGGTTTTTCACTTTAAAATCAAATAATTTATAAATATGTGAGCACTTTGCTGTTTAACCAATTATCATTGGCCAAAACGTCAGCGATCCTTTTTTACAATTTGAGCCATCATAACATTATCCATAACATTTTATCTACGACATTCAATGATCATGCTATCTGTTACGAGACAATAAGACCCTGCAACAATAAACAATTGTCCAACTAAAATTCCTCAAAATTAAACTTGTAGAGGTTAAAAATAAAATATGCATATTTTTATGGTCTGGTGGACAAAAAGGTAACAGAAGTTCCAAATTTAAAGTATTGTTCTTCAAGAATTAGTTTTAATATCATAAGTGGTTCGCTTGCGGCATTCAATTTAAGTTACATACTTTTGGTTCTGCTTTGTTACTTTCAATAACCCTTCGGTTTTATTATTTTTATGTGTTAATTGACTATCCTTGTTGAATTAAAATACATAAATATAACAGTATAGACAGAAACAATATGAGGTAAAAACCAATCATCGTATCAATAAATATTATAGAGATTATGTGTAACCACACAAACAGTACAGTTGAAAAGAAATAAAAAAACACATTATACTATAAACGGTTATTTTTCAGTAGCCAATTAACAAAAAGTCATTATTTAAGCTTTATGAGTAACAAGTAAAGTAATAATTTTATTCTACAGGTGTGATGTGTATATTAATATACCTTGACAGCTAATTAGAAATATCGAGTTGGATATTCGCTCTTGATTACTTCTGAGACATTCAGCAATCATCTGTTGTCTTAGATTCCGAGAACTTCAACGAAAACTAGATTCAAAGAGTAACTACAATTTAAACCCTAGTAAAAATGTCGAGCTAGATATTGGTTCATTATTACTCTTGAGACTTTAACAAATCTTTTGGTAGTGAAGCCTCATAAAGTTTCAACGTAATCTAGTTTCACAACGTAATTGTAACTTTCTGAGCTTTAGCGAAGCTTAATACCACTCATGAGGCTGAACAAATTTCAATTCTCACTGTTTTACAATATGTTTGTTAACAATTGTACACATGTAGCTTAATTACTCCAACACAACCAACATAATTTTATGGTACCTTGTTGTGTAGACTTACGAATATATTATATATTGATATAAAACAGTTTCAATAATATGATTGTAATCAATTCATTGACAAATCTATCTACTCTGCTACTTATCGCTACCTTCATGATGACCCATAACACCATTGTACAAATCCCTTTGAGTGACATATATCATAGTCAGCTAGACAGAAAGCCCACACATGCGGGCAGAAATTATAGTTTTCGGACCATCGAATTATGCGTTAATTCTGGAAATATGGCGTTGAAGTAGGGATTGATTAACATGAAATTGTTTGTTGTTATTTTATTTCATTATAAATCTTTATGGTTTAGTTCAACGGTATATTTTTTTCGAACGAAATACATTGGGTATCAGAGTATTAATTGGATTCTTAAACCAATTAAATATAAGGTCAAAGTTCTCACATATGCTCTACTAAATCAGCATAAGAGGGTGATTTGGATGCACCCAAAGCCTGGAACACCTAGAAGACTCCTTGAGAATAGATGGAAAATATTGGAATTTGTACGCAGCCTTTAATTAAAATGGTTTACCTATAGTAGAATAACTTATACAATGGCAAATTCTATATTTCATATTAATACTTTGAAATCATCATTCATCAATAAAAAATATTTTAACAATGAATGTAATGTATTGAATTAATGATTTGCAATTATATAAAAACGTTTTTCATTGTGCTGAAAAAAAAACAATTGATAGCTAATCTGAATTAGCTACATATGTTACATTATAAATATAAAAAAATAACTCTACGTTTTTGATGCTTACAGTCTACTCTCTTCGTCAGTTGAATACAATTAATACATGGGGTTAAGCAAGCACAAATCATTAATGGTGACGAGAGTTGCACGTCTAAAAGACCTGTTCGAAAGGTTCATAGCTGTGTAGAGATCACAACGATGAAACTGCTTTGGTTTTGTTCGAATTTAATAGATCTGGCCCATCCTTGGTGATGATTGGCAGGAGAAAGCGAAAGCTGCATTCTACTCTACGTTTATGTTTTGATATCAAAGGTTATTTTTGGGTGCTAATTTATTGCCTGAGGTCTCTTTGATTGTTTAGATTAGTGTATGTTTCATAGTAAATTCTTTTTATAGGTGTAATAATAGTATATGAATTCACTATTCCAATATAAATAGATTTGCCAAATCGATTTATAAGACCCTGAATGACTTTTTGACGTTAAACGCTCATTATAGTGGCAAAAAAATCTATTCTAACCTAAAATTATTATATAGAATATTCTAATTAACTTCCTAGGCTGCTAGTACTTTAATTTTTTGCTAGACATTGAAATAATTCTATAAAAATTGCAGAAACACCTTATACACATACTAACGTAAATGTTAAGAATTTTAATAGAGAGCTAGATGTGCTACCTCTAAAATGGAGTAGCTAGAAGATAAAGTAGAATTTATAAATGCACACCATATAGAAATACTCTGCGCGAAACTTTTAAATTCGTACAAACCATGCGTGTGTAAAGTAGCATGGTTATGGTTATATCATACAATATGTAATATAATGTATGATAAAATAATGACTGAAAAAAAACACAACAGTAAAAGCAATATTACACTTTAATATATACGTTTACAAAAACGTGAAGGTCTAAAACCGCTGTTTTATTATAGGCTTTATTATAACAAACAAATACAATACTTCCAATTAATTACGGTGGCAGTTAACAATAGCTATCTGTACTTAGAGCCTATAATTCACAATCCGTACGTTATAGAGTTTGTATAAATTGGTTAATTGGAAATATTAGTGGAAAAAAATTAATGCAGTGACAGAATATGGTTTCATTTTATATAGTCTCTGTTTTATACACTAATCGTAGAAAACAATCACAACATGATGTTTATTATAATTTTAATATAAGTTTATTGTTTCTGTAAATATAAAAAATCTAAATAATTAGGAGTATTAAATGAGCTATACGAATGTTATTTCGTGTTGGTGTACAGTGAAAGGTCAACGTTTATAGAGAAACATAAGAGAACCCAAAACAAACATTATTGTCAGTTACTGTTTATAACACTATTAAAATAGAAACGTTGGTTTCTAAACGCTGGATAGGATAACTTTAGAAAAATAACTATTATAATCACTAATGTTATAGGTGAGCTCCAGCTCACCTTTCTGTTAGTGCAGCAAAATGAATCTGCCTCTGCGACAGAAAAATTAGTTGGAAATATTGAATTATAGGAGCAAGGAAGACAAAATTTACAATATAAAACTTTCTGAAAACGTAATTTGGTATGAAAATATCTTCATAAGAAAAATGGTTATTATCCTTGATGTATTTTGGAAAAAACAAAACATTCATTTTCCTAGGTTAAATATAAATATTGTACATTTTATCTTTCCATCACATAAGTATCTTGTCACGATCTCCTTAACTGTCAACTAGGAAGACAGTTATCCCAGGAGAATACCAGAGTAGGTTCAACGTTACCAACGCTCGTACACAACCCTAAAATATAATTTTATTTTCGAGTGCTGATGATCTTAAATGGATGGAAAGTTTTTTTTTATTCAATGGCTTGCTTTGAATTCTTTTCAGGATAAAGATTTATAAAGTATAAAATAAATGTAATTAATTAGTAATTACAGATTAATGGGCGATCATAATCTTCAGATAACAATTTTTTTTAAGGGATAAAATGTTACACTGTTTATGTACCTACATATTGTCCTAACACTACTTCATATAGGGTTGATAAAATTATTAAGGGTGTTGGAATTATTTATGAAAGTATAATTACAGAACTCTTTTTTATTTTTTGGTAACACAGGAAACCTCAACTGTGGGTACATGTAATATATTAGACTGGAAGTAAATTAACAATGGCCTGAAATTAGGTGCTTTATTGCATGAGTTGTTCTTCTCATTATCCGTGTATTTTTTTTTCTATGTTATTATTCTATTTGTTTTCTATTTTATTAATTAGAACATCTAGCCAAAATAGAAGTACAAAGAAAAAAATCTAAGACAATCTCGTTAAAATTTTACTATAAATATGTTCCAACCAGACAACTGCCATACCAGCCAATTTTGTCAGAGTAAGAGTAAGCCTAAGCTGTTAGGCAAAGGCATATATGCGCTCGTTATAGGAACCCAATACAGAGCCTAAATTGCTCATTATTATCTGTTGATTCTTTTAATCGTGCCCGTACTTCAGTAGATGCACACGTTTTGCATAATTAAAAATTTATAGAATAATTAATTGATTATATAAAAAAAACTGTATTTTATGATCTATTTATTTTTTCTACTATTATTTTTTCAAAAAGCGATACTAAACGACTTTGCAACGCGAGTTATATTAATGAAAAACAGTGGAAAATAAAAACGCACGTAATTTAAAGCAGTAAATAATAAATACTTCCTGTGGATGAGTGGATGGGTCAATGGAAAGGTTCCTTTCTATGTGTAATTGAGGATCTGTGGAAAGCGGATGTAGGTCCCCGCTACAAAAATAATTGGACCTCTAGGGCGTTGGAAAGTTTTAAAAAGCAAGCTTTTATTAAAGCACTGCTGTTCCGAAGAGTGAAAAGTCCTTTCCAATTTTTGAAATAGTTTATTCAATAAAAATGTAATTCTGATGGAAGAGAAATGGAAACCACACACCACCCACCACACCCACACACACACACACACACACAACCACACACACACACACCACGACACACACCACACACACACACACACACACACACAACACACACACACCACAACACACACACACACACACTAACACACACCACACATCCAACTAACACCCAACAACGACACACATAATGATCATATATATATTATTACGTAAGATCAGAAAACGTTTTTAACGTATATTGAATATTACTGTAGCAATACGTAAAATTAATCTAGAAAAAGTCTTTATCAGTTATAATTAAATGAAAACTTTTTTCCAATGCTCCAGTATTTTTCAGAATAATAAACAGTATATCAATATAAGAACACCAAAAAACAGACAAAAAGTATTAAATATGTAAATTCTTGCTTGAGTTTTAAACTCCTTATTTTAGCTGTTAATCTTCACCGGTGAAAATTGATTGTTGTTTTGTTGAAATCTTAGAGAAAAATATGTTTTAAAATGTATTCTTTGTAGTACCTTGTAAATTTCAGTAAACTAAAAGACCTTTTAGGGCTTAAAAACTACATCTCAGTGAAAAACCATTTTTGACCTATTTCGAGACAATAAAAAGTCTAGTATGTTACATTTCCAGATATATGAGCAAGATCACAATATTAAGACTACGGAACTTGGCACGGTAACACATATATATGTTGACTATTTATTTGGTAAAACCTACAAACTTTTTATAATGTTTCATGTTCGGTGTTAGAATTCTGCAGGTTTAAAACAATTTGTAATAATCGAGATAAAGTAAATTAACGTAGTGATCTACGAATTGGGATTCCCTGCTTAAATATTTTAATTCGAAAATTAATATTCATCAACCTTCAGTCTGCTCTGAACAAAATTATCTCCTATTTCAAGAAAATTCTAGTTCCCATCGGAGATCCATTTGGTCTCTGCTCAGGTTTTAAAAACCAATGTAAATATCTCTATAACCCTTATAAATCCTCTTGTCCTGTGTAGGATCTATAAGGGTTTTTATTAATGAAGCCTTTGTTTATTAAAGTGTATAAAAAAACATAGTAAAAGTAAAAGTTTAGTTCAAAGAATAAAATTGAGACTAATTAAGTTTATAATTCATGGAAAAATATATATTTTTTTACTCAACATGATTTAAAATAAAAATAATTCGTTCTTAGTTTGTCTAATAATTCCAAAAAAAATAACTTTACTTATCGTCCCTTGTAAACTTTTAAGACATTAGGTAATGTAATACATATCTGTATCATTTACACAATTTGTATGACACAAATAAACAAATAAACTTAAAATAAACATAATAGAAAAATGCAATAAAAAATATGAAACACCTCAGGTCCGAATTATTTATGGTTATCTGTCTAAAACATATCACTTACTAAACACCAAACGTTTTATTCTTTTCCATCTACCTTTTCTCACGGTAGCAGATTGATCTATTCCAAGCGGTATTTATGAAATAAGATCATTTAAAAAGGTACCGATAGGATACAAGATCATATAAAGATATGTGGTAAAATAAATAAAATATATATGAACTAGTGAATTACTTAGGAAGTGATAACAGTTCTTGAAAAAAAAAGTTTTTTAGTAATATCAATATACAATATTTATACTGTTCAAAAAGGTTTTGAAAATCTAGTTTTGTTTTAATATGGGAAATACAGAATTAATTGTAATTTTTTAACGGGAACATATATTTTTTTTGTTTTTTAAACGTATGTTAGATAGTAAATAATTTTGCCGCGTAGTTTTTATTGTAAGAAATAAATGGTATTCGTTGTAAGAGACGAAAAGTTAATTTCTGGCTTGTTTCATGTTTTTTATTATTAGCAAGTAATTATCTGGCATGTAATTATTGTGGGTTTCATATGTGAAACATATTTTACCTGCCATACTGTAAGGTTATGAAATTTATCTGTTATTTTAATATACAAAATATTTCTAGCTCCCTACTGAAGCAAGTAACATTTTTCATCTTCTTTCTTCTTAATGTTGAATTTCCAGTTTTTACTGTAGTGTAGATTCAAAAGTGTAGTAGATCGACACACAGAAACCAAAACGTTAAAATATTTCTGTTAAGAAGATTTTTTCACCTCCTAGAATACAAACACAAAAAACATTCTTCTAAACAAAAACATTTCTCCTCTGAAAAAAAACGTTGCAGGTCAATAATGCTTTTATTTATAAAGTTACATTAATATTATTTTACCTTGCTTTATTTAAAAAATACAAAATATTCTAATATAAAACTTGTTCGATATTTTAATTAACGTTAATGATAGATCCTAATACATCGCTTTTATCTAGTTCAATAAAAATATGTCTTACCCAGTTTTTGACTAATTGGTTCTCTTCTAAATGTTTCTCTACAAAAATCTCTTCCAGACTAAATGTAAATATTAACCTAACGATTGCAAATCTAAGTAAAAATTGGATTTTAATGTTTTGAAGGATAGCACCTTTCCTAAAACTTTTATTAATATTGAATGGGCCCAGATAGGATAATTTAGTATGCATTAACACCATCTGTCTCTTACAAGCAGAGTATTAGGGAATAATATGATTATTTTTTTATATTTACGAAGATAACTACTCAATCTTCCCTATCTAATTTATTCCAGTATAAACTAGGGCAGCTTTAAGTAAAATTTTTGATTACCGTTGGGATATATATTACAAACCCTTTTTCCTATAAAATCTCCGAAATAAGTTTTAATGGTATGTAATATTCTTCTAGTGGTTGTTATCCTAAGTATGCTCGGAGCAGCCAGAGAAAAAAGATTATATTTAAATAGGTAATCAAACATTATTGTAGATGAAAGCCAGCAAAGTCTCCATAGCCTTTTATGAGGCCAATTGGGTTCATAAATAGATAGAAATGTAAGTTAGGTATTCTTTGACTGACTAAAATTCTCATATATAACGGTGGTACAAATTTAAGACATTAAATTTACA